>NT_177498.1:380015-397953 GCF_000188095.3 Bombus impatiens
ACGTCGATGGTTGGCGCGCGAGTCGGGATAAATAAGAAAAATAGATTCTTCGACCCAACGACCCAACTCTTCTCTCCCCTTTTTCTAACACGATGTACAAAGAGTGGAGCGGCGGCGGAAATATTTACGAACGTCGCGGTACCGTAAACTTCTTCCACGTTAGCGGTTAGGCACGCTGCGAAAACAAACGCCAACCGATCTACACCGATCGACTCGACGCGAGACGAAACAAGTCGCAGATGCGATCTTCTAGTCGCGTTCGCGAAAACGACAATTGATTCTTTTCGATGCTAGTATCGCGTGAAAGTAAACGATCGCCTTACGCGTATTCCGCCAATTTCTACGATTCGTCGCTCGCTCCTTTTATAAATCCGCCGATGACGAGAGTTCGAGCTCTCGACTCCGAAGAACGTCGGGACAATTTACCGCGACAATCACGCTCGTAACTAGCCGATCTAATAGGAAAAGTCGCATCCACGGAAGAACGGAATCGGTTTGCCGTATGCGAAAGAACGCGCAACGTCGACGACCGTCTTAAGGATGTCCTCGCGTAGATTCCGCTGCCGCGAAACATCGTTCGTCCGTGCAAAGAAACGAAGATATCGAACGATCGGTCGATTCGGCTTTAGACGAAACAAACTTGGACGCGATGCGAGCTGTATCGTCGAGAGGACGGAAAGTCTGGCGGGTTATCGAGCGGTCGGGAAATCTGTATTTATAAGTACAGGACGAAGGAAGTACGGCGGTACCAACGGCGGCTAAAGTCGGCTCTTATTACCGCGATATCCGTTGTACGATAATTTTAGATCGCAAAATTTTACGATCCACGAAACCACTCAAGAGGCGTGTGAATTATACAAAGATGCAACGAAACAGCACCGCGTACTTGAAAGTGTAACGGACGACGCGAGCGACCGAAATAACAAAAGGTAAGAAGTAGCGCGGTAAATTACGTTTTGCCGCTCTTTTCTCTTTCATAAACCGCCGATCGAATTTAACGCGACGTCCAACTTGCCGGAGTTTCGAATCGACGCGCAAAGGATCCTGCACGTGGTGTAAAAAGGGTCCTTGGAAACGAAACAACGAGAGACATCGGTAAAACGGGAATAGCGAAAACGAGATTCTCCGTTGTTTGTCTCGCACCGACTGCTCCACGTTCTATCACACGGATAACGATTTACACGCGTAAATTCGACGCGCTATTGTCGCTATCGAGACGCTTTGCAACGCTGCGTTCGCTAGTTGGAAATCCGTACGCGCGGCTGTGACCGAATATCGCGAATAATACGAATAATACGAATAATACGGTGGAATTAATCGTGAAAGGAGTAACCGGGGATTCGAGCAAGCGGTTGATCTTGATAATTCAACGGTTAACTCAATCAGCTCGATCAATAGGTTTTTAGATAACCTAACGGTCGATTAATCAAGATTCTGCGTGCACAAAGGGTCAACGCGCGGCAAGAAATTAACGAGTCTCGAGCGAACGATCCTCGACGAAGGCGAGGGGGTCGAAGAGACGCGAAAGTAGAGAGAAAGAAGCTTCGCGGGGCAACCTAATCCCTAAAACTCCAACTATCCGAGATCGTCGCGTCGAAACGTTGTTTCTCAGCGGCAAGCCGACCTCGATCAGCGCGCGTTTCGCCCTGTTTTTAGGACAAAGATGGTAATTTAAGCGGCGAGGGAAGTTGCAAAGGTGGAAAAAGAACCGATAGAACGAGGAACCGGCGTTAGGTATTTTAAACGCCACTTCCTCCTCGAGTTTTCCTCGAAAGAGGGGAACCGGATGCCATCTATCGCGAGCGTCTGCTTCCTTTTGCTCCCTCTTGGAATTAACCGGACGAACGAGAAAGAACGAACACCTCTCTCTCTCTCTCTCTCTCTCGAGAAAGAAGGCTCGCCAAGATGAAGGAAGAGGGAAAGGGTGGAGAGATCGGAGGAGAGAAGAAGATCGAATTGACCGCTCGTCGAATTCTTCGAAGAAGGAACGAGGCAACGAGACGGAGATAGCGAAAAAGAAAAGTCCAAGGTCCGCGCTTCCGGTCCGGATACAGACCGGTTCTCTTCCCTGCGGTGCGAGAAGGAGAGAATAGCCGGACGCGTATTCCGCGATGTTTCTCGTTACGCGATTCGTCTTTTTCTTCCAATCAGCGTATCCTATCCTCTTTACCCGATATCCTAAATTCGCTCGTACATCGTCGCGCCCGATATCGTCGTCTCGATCGAACAACAGCGCCGCTTCTTAACGTCCGTTTTCACTCGGCACGATTTTAAGCGAAACGAACGTACGAACGATTCCTCGTTACATTTGTAATTCGACCACTCGTTACCGCCTGTTTGGGCGAAATCGAATTGCGCGCATCGACGAGACCGAGGACGCGCAACGCGAATTTCGAAGCGAACGTCTCGTCGATCGACTCGTATCCGTAAGAACAAAGTATCGGGCCGAAAATGGCGTGGAAAAATTCCAACAACGATACACGGCGGTTGCTTTTTCGTCGGGTTCGTCGTTCGCGGTATACCGCGGTATCGTCTCGGAAAATTCTTATCCGAAACGAACATTCGCGCTTCGCCGCTATCTATTTACGCGCGAAAAAGGCCCGGCGTCGTACGATCGTCGAGTCGTAAAAATCGCTTGCTCGTACGGTCGTTGCGCGAGAAACCTCTCCGAAAGGCAAAGCGCAAAGGACAACGAAAGAGGCAGTGGCTAGAAATTTGCCGGTGGTTAGACGTCGACACCTCGTCCGTGATCTTAACGATCGATCGAGCCCTCCCTCGAGGCTCCGCAGAATTTTCCATTCCCCTTACCACCCTGCCGCGGTAGTGCTTCCTCCCTCGCTTCCGGGTTCCCGGCTCTTCCGGCCGGAATTACGTTTCGAAAGGCTTTCTTCTCCCGTCACCCTCGCCACCCACTTCCTCTTCCTTCCACGTTCTCGTTTCTCCCCTTTAACCTCTTATCGGCTCTCTCGACTGCGATAGAAAATCGACGTAAAAACCTTTCCATCGTTTCCAACCTTCTCCGTAGCCTCTCTACGACTCTACGAAACTTTTCCTTCTTCCACGCTCGAAAAACCGATACACCGCTTTATTCTAATTACTTTCCAAGACTCTCCGCTCTTCTTTCTTCCTTCGATCCAACGATCGCGCGTTTTGGCTTCGACTCAACCTCTCGACCGGTATCGTCGGGTCATCGGCGATTCGATCGGATTTCGGTTAGGTTACCACCCCAATTTTAGATTACGCGGTTAATTTTAACTCGCGCGTTCTATACCGTACGCGATAAGTGTCATCGATCGTGTTCGTTGCGCGAGACACGGATTGCGGGCTAACGCGGTTTTTCAAACTTTCTAAAAGCATCGGATTCGCTTCGAGAAGAAGAAAAAAGGTCATAACCGTTCGCAAACTTTCTTATCTTTCTTCTCGCTTCCATTCGTTATCGCGGAAACGTCCACGTTGTTATCGGTATCGCGACAACGAGTCGCGAATTATAAAAATAACGTTTTCTTTCTAGATTACGATGCAATTAGAAGCGGAGTTAACAACGCCCGACTACAAAAGTATTTTCCAATCGAGTGCTTTTTTTATCAGTCGTACGTTCCATTTTTACAGCGCGGTATCATCCGGTATGTCGAGATCCGTTGTCCGAATCGTTCGGAGAAAATTCCAACGTTCTCGTCCAACGAGAAGATTCGACGGAGGAAACAAGGGCTCGCGGCTTCGAACGTCTAGAAACACGATTTTCGAAAAATACATCCTGCTGGACGTTCGCTAAATTCCTCCGACTATAAATCACCTTTCCTTTTTGGTCTTCGTTCGACCCGATCCTCGCGCTTTTGCACGGCCACCAGTCCATCGGAATGTTGCCCTTTTCCTCCTACGTTTTCATCGGCCACTCGCCACTGTTTTCGGTACGATCGATCGATTCTGTTTGCGGTGATTCGAGTCGAGCCATGTGGCCCGCGGGACAATTCCGCGAGGCCATACGCCGGTTTAACGATTGTTTCGTATATCGCTGACTCGAGGCACGAACGAAAGCAGTCACCTAGACCGATAACGTACGGTCGAGAGGTCGTAAGGAAACTTTTAAAACTAAAAGGACGTTCGCTCGTAGAAACGACGAGGGGAGTAGGAATTAGAGCAAAGGCGTACGCGCTTGTCAAGCAACCAGGAAGAGAAGCAGTTTCGAGAAGAACGAAATACGCGAGAAATTAGCCGAACAGCGGTAAACAGGAACAGAATGGAAAACTGATTACGCGTAGAATACAAAGGCGAGGGGGGAACGTTCGGAGAAAGATGGCGAGCGAGCAGCGATCGTCCGTCCGATCGTCGAGTCCGTCTATTATTTTCTACGCGGAGATTCGCTTCTTCGCTTTTTAATCGATACGTCTTGCTTGTTCCTCTGTGTCTCCAACTATCTTTTTTACCTTGTTTTCCCCCGCGTAAGTAAACGTATCGTTCCAGTAAACACAGAAAAGCGTAGTAGAAATACTTTTTTAAGTCACCAACGGAAATAAATATTCAACGACGGCGGTTAAACGTTCTCGGAATTCGCTTTAGGGGCTTGAGATCTCGCGACGCGTAACTCGGTCGCGAAGATCGCGCCAATTCTCGTCGAGTAGCGCGTCCAAGTCGAATAGAACGAACGAGCTTGCCGGATCTTCGTCAATAGGCATCGCGTAGCAGCGAGCGAACGGACGCGGATAAAGCAGGCTGTTGTCTGGCGTAGATTCGCGCCGAAGCTCGGCTTTGCCGAACACGGGCGACACACGGCTTCTTCCTCTCGTCTCTTTTTCTTTTTCTTTTTTTGCCAACCAAGGGAAAAAGGAAAATAAAGAGCGAAGCGGTAACGCAGCCGCGCTAAGGAGGAAGGAATTATGCATGATTTTGTTCGGGCTCACGTGTTATGTAAATGATAACGTGCAACTTCCTGAATAACGATCAAGGAGCGTAAGCAACAGCCGCTCCGCTTAGCCGTCGCGTCGTATACTCGCTCGTCAGTGTACATTGTGCATATGTGCGTAAGTAGGAGCGCGCGCGACCGTGCTCGCGCGTGCGTCGTCGTTGTAAGCGCGAGAGAAAGAGAGCGGCTGTGCAGGCCAGGGCTACGTAAATCCCTCGCTCCGTTTCCTTTTTTATTCAAATAGAATTTTAGATTTTTTAAATGCCGAATACGAGCCACGGGTTATACTCGCGATCGTTGCGATCGCGCGATCGCGTTACGCCTAAGATTTTTCAATTTTCCTTTCTCTCAGTCTCGGCAGAACGTTCCTGGTCGATCGGTTCGTATCAACGACGATAACGGTTTGTTTTTTCAGTCTCCCGATCGTCAAAAACGGTTTGCGATCGTTTGCACTCTGCCGATCGTTATTTGCCTGCAACTCTCGACTATACGTACTTTTCGTATATGTAACGATGTTGCGCGATTTTGTCGGTAGGAAATCTTCGAATTCCCTAATCGAGCGGACGGATTATGCTTGCTATTGGTCTAATTGAAGGCAATAAGATGGCAATATAATATAGCAATTAGCGAGAACGGAACGAGCGTAAGAACAAACAAATTATATTTCTAATCGCCTATATGTAAAATGTTAAAGACTGGGACACGAATATTTCATTCGTTTATTTGCCGAGAGCGTTAAATAATCGGTCGAGCTTCTTTCCCTTTTTCAATTGCACAAAATTTTCGTCGCCGATCGATTCCCATTGTCCTTGCTATTTCGCTGTTACGGCAGCTAACCAACGAATTATACTTGTACGCGATTTACGGGCTATCAAGAGACGCTCGACTTATCGACGAAAGGACGCGAGCGACATTTCTCGAACGTTTAAACGCAGAACGGAAACGTGCATTTAAATCGACAAATATAACGCGGTAAATAAGTAATTCGAACGAGTCAATGTCTCGTACGGTAAGCGATCTATCGTCGATAACTCGTAAACTAACGGCTGATATTTATTAGAAACGTGCGTATATGCTACGTACCGTGTCAAGCGTAAGCTATAACCTGCAACTTAATTTTCACAGGGACCTCGGCTGGAATTTTTTCAACACGTTTGAATTTCAAGCTGGATCTTCGCGACATCAGAGAAATATCGCTCGCGTTCCATTCGTCTTCGCTATCTCGTGTTAAAATAGGAAACGTATTAAAAATACGATATTTAATTTTAGCTGAATTTCCTGTTATACTTCCAATAACTCGATACCAATTAAAAGCAGAGAGATATTACAGCTATTATTGGAATTAATAATTGAGAATTTTTAAGACGCTTTTATAGATATACTTTCTCGGAGGAGAATGAGAAGATTGTTGCAAGTTTTATCGTTATCTATAATCCCATACGCCGATTAACTGTCTTTTTTCTTGTAACAGTAGTTCCGTTGGAATGTAGGTTAGGTTATCAAACCAATTGCAACGACCAGCAACCTATACACTTGGATAACAATTTTTCGCTATTTACACGGCAATGCGTATTTGCCAAATATTTTATATCGGACAGAAGAAAAGGAGTCGTTAGGGTTATGGCAAGTTTGTTTACGACGCGTCAAAAATTCCATCGATACGTTTCGCGTCGATAAACAACGTATAAATATGTATGCGTGGATTAACTGCAACGGTCGAACGACGCTGGAAAATCCTCCGCCAAACGGATCTTGGTCCAACGAAGCTCGATGACAGGCACGGACGAACTTTAAACGATTTGCTTTGGCTATTTACGCGATATCGTGGATCGTATCTTAATTCGAATACGATGTACTTCCGGAAAATGTACACCGACGTATAAACTAGACCGATAAGATCAATACGAGTAGCTTTTGTCGTCATAAATAATAGGCCGTTGATTAAAACGACAAAATATTCTACGAATAACTCCATAATTCATCGCGTTTAATAGGATAAAAAAACGTGTAATCGTAATATTGAAATTGATCTCAACATGCGTCATTATCGTAGGAACGTAAAAGATCCTTCAAACTTTTGAAACGCATCGGGCATTTGGCGTTCGGTAACGAGGCTCGATATTTCCAAGTAACAGAAGCATATATAGCAATTCCAATGGACAACGAGCAATTCTAACGACGAGTTGCTCGTCCTTTCGGATATAAATATCGAAATTAAACAAGCTTTCCATCTCGAAATGTACGACTAAAAGCATTGCAACGAAAAGGTGGAAAGCTTCTATTATGCCTTAAATTATCAACGATTCGAATCTTTTACATAACCTAGAGATCGCTTCACACGGCCGTATTTCCGAATTACAGACGCGGAAAGAAACGATAAGACACGATAGGAAATGCGGAAAGAAGGAAAAGAGAGCGAAGGAAAACAAGCGATAAGACGAACGTTGGATTTTCCTCGCGTACCCGTCCGAACAGCGACGTCGAACAAAGATTACGCGAAAGTGGAAATAAGAAGAAAGCAAAAATAAGATGATTACCTCGATCGCGGCTTAGCCGATGAACCGTCCGATGCGGCGTAATATCAATGGTGTAGATCGGTTAGCGAGTCGAAGCGAATCCCCTCGGCGGTCATCGGGCAGAAATCCGCGCCCTAATACGTCGTGACTACAGCCTGGCATCCACAGGTATCCTCGAGACACCGACCACGCGCACGTGTATCTTTTCTTCCGCTGCTCTTCTCTATCTCTCTCCGTTCGTCCGTCCGTCCGTCCCTCTTTCCCTCTCCTTTCTTCCGCACCTTCTACGTATTTATTTATACACCCATTCCAATATCCCCGCTAATCGTACGGATCCCCCGTGTTGCTCGCACACAACCAGAGATCCCCGTTCGACAACGATTAAACGTTCAGCAGATATCTGCACACGGATATCGGTTTTCGGTGTCCGTACGAGAAAAGTCCAGAGCTATCGAAATATCCATGTGTGTATACGCGTATATCACAGAGCTATCTACGCGGCTAAGTGTATCACAGTCGACACCACTCGAATATCACTCTCCCTCTCTCTCTCTCTCTCTCTCTCTCTCTCTTTCTCTCTCTCTCTGCCGTTCTCTTCTCTTCCCTTCTTTCTGTCCTTTTTACCCTATTTTCTCCACAGGAGGCTACCTCAGGTAGCTACGGCGACCGGTAGACGAATTCGAGGAGGATACGCGAAACGGATTTCCTTTCACTTCGGACACGACTCGAGTGTTTCGGAGGCGCGACGACGACTACGCGGCAAAATCCACTCACAGAGTGTCGGAGCTGACGAGCGACTGAGCCGCAAGTTGCGATCTCCGCTGGAAGCTTGCCGCCACACACCCCACTCCTCTCGCGCGCGCCATGAGAGACTGGCGATAGCGCGCATGCGCCAGACTTGCCGCGCCGTATAACGCGTTCGACGAACGGAGACAAATGGACCACCGGAACGCGCGACCCTTCGAGTCCGACGAGGACGAATAGATGGCCGGTTATACGGCGCGAACGGAAATAATCGAAGCGTTGTAATCGAGTGGGAAATACCATAGGACGTTGGAGGGGGCTTCACCGACTTCCTCGTAGCTTCCTCGTAATCGCGATCCTCACTGTCGACGCGAACCTACCTTTTTGCCACCAGCTCCGACGTCGCCCCGAGGTCGAACCCCGCTTTTTCTAATCGATACCGATTTATCTGTCTTTCCTTTCTTTTCCTTTCTTTTCCCCGTTTTCATTTTCCATCGAATTACGCGAAATTTGCATCGTCTATACGCGCGTTAATCCCTCCGAAATTGCAAATGTCTCTTTTTCCAATTACAGCTTCCGTTCGCTGTATTAGCGGAGAAAGATTATTAATCGCACAATCGACATATTCGTTCGTCGTAGATAGATTGGACGACGCGTCGTTTACATTTAGGACCGACGTTGCAATTACAAAAACGTCGCGCTCCTAAGAGAAAGTTCATAGTTTCCGAGTTGCATAAAATAAAACCGACGATCGTTCCGGGTTCGGGAAAAAGCTCAATTTTTTAAGACATCTGTGCGAACGTTTTGTCGCAATCCACGTATCTGTACAGTGCGCGAATTTGTCAAACGGCTGGAAAAACGGTCGAACGTATCCGAACCACGAACGATGACCGACCGGGGGGGTTAACGAACTGGCGAGAGGGCATTCGATTTATTTTTCCGTAACCGAAGGAATTTTCGAGTTTCGTGGCCGAAAAGGTGTCTGTTGACCCGACGAAATGTTAGATTACCGAATCCGACGAAAAGTAGTCACGTCGAATCATTCTGTTAAGCCGATAAGATATAAGAAGTCGATATCCCAACGACCTCTAAAAAAAGTAATCTCTCTTTTGTTTATTATCCGAATTTTTAATTAACCTTTAGGATATTATCGACGATGATTAATCGACGAATTAATCGACGTCATTAGCGAAATTTCACGAGTCGCAACTTGCACATTGTCCATGTGTAATAAACTGCCTCGCATAACGGTAATCGATTAGATAACGAAACGAGCGACGTTCTATCCGTAGCGTAGGTTCGATCGTATAAACAATTTTACATAAAACCGTGAAACTTTGTTCGCGTAGTAGACATTTTTTCGTTACGTTTAATCTAATTTGTCATAGCATTCGCTGTGATATCGCGAGTGATAAATCAGTCATGCTAGATCCAACGATCGTGCAATTACGGCGAAGACAGTTTGGGCCTTTGAAAAGATTTATCGCTCTATAGTTATCCAACTCGTCTACTTTTTTCCCATTCGTTGCAATGTTAATCGTAACGGATCGCTTTCAATTTGCATCGTTGTTTTTTTTACTTAAAACTTGAAACGATCTTTTCTCCGAATCTCCGTTTCTCTCTGTAAGTTCGTCGAGCGAGAGAAAAATTGAAATTTCTCGCTGCACGTGTATACGCGTCATAGTTTGCTCGACGATAAAATCACGGAGCGGCTGTTTCGAGACGTTAATCGTCGTTACTTAACGAACAGGTGCATAGGTGCCGCGTTTCTCCCCTTTCTTCCGTTTTCTTCCGCAAGAATCGGCAGGCGAGTTTGAAGAAGGACCCCTCCGAGAAACGATGCAGGTAGCCCACGTTTCAGGACGCCCACAAACCTGTTTTACCTGTTATATCCCGGCTGGCTTATGAGTACTACCGATTCTTACGCTTCATCTTTTCCTTCTATCTGCCTTTTCCCCTGTCTAAGGGATCCCACGAAAAGAGAGGCAGATGAAGAGAGAGAGAGAGAGAGAGAGAGGGAGAGAGAAAGAAAAGACGGAAACATGGAACTTATTAGTCAACTAAATCGGTCGACTCATCGTCGAACCGCAAACTATATTCAGGAAATTCCATATTGCGCGACGTTTGATTTGTCGTAAAAAAGACGAGTTTGTCAATGGTGCATTTACAAAGTTTCAAACGTACCGCAAGGTGAATTCGAGGCGCAAGAGTCGACCATATTTTTGGAAATATCGGACGCGGTCGATAGAGGCAAGCGTTGGAGGAGGAACGAAGAAGAAAAAAGCGCTGTTTTCATAGTGTCAGCGGCTAAAATAGGAAATTGAAAAAAATTTTGACACAAATTTAAGCGGCGCGGATCCGAGGCCCGGCTATTCACGAACGTTTCTCTCGAAAAATATCGTGTCGGTGGTTCTTTTAGAACAAGATCCTTCGGAATTCGAGTCCAAGATTTAATAGGTCCCCGAGGTTGGCAGTAGAAAGGAGCCGGTAACTTTTCAGGACGATCCTTTCTTCGATCGATCAGATGTAAGCGCAAGCAAGGAGGATTCCGAGGAGTTCCATTGTGGATCATCGTTCTTTCAGAAGTGGAAGAAAGATTTTGACCCCGAGTCCTCGCTCGCACATACCTGTGCCATGATTAATGCTACGCCTCCTCGGCAACCTTTTTCGTTGCTTGACAACTGCCGGAAAATCCGGCTCGCCCAATAACATCGTCTTTAACTCTGTGCGTCACATAAAAAAAAAAAAAAAAAAAAAAAAAAAAAAAAAAAAAAAAAAAAAAAAAAAAAAAAAAAAAAAAAAAAAAAAAAAAAAAAAAAAAAAAAAAAAAAAAAAAAAAAAAAAAAAAAAAAAAAAAAAAAAAAAAAAAAAAAAAAAAAAAAAAAAAAAAAAAAAAAAAAAAAAAAAAAAAAAAAAAAAAAAAAAAAAAAAAAAAAAAAAAAAAAAAAAAAAAAAAAAAAAAAAAAAAAAAAAAAAAAAAAAAAAAAAAAAAAAAAAAAAAAAAAAAAAAAAAAAAAAAAAAAAAAAAAAAAAAAAAAAAAAAAAAAAAAAAAAAAAAAAAAAAAAAAAAAAAAAAAAAAAAAAAAAAAAAAAAAAAAAAAAAAAAAAAAAAAAAAAAAAAAAAAAAAAAAAAAAAAAAAAAAAAAAAAAAAAAAAAAAAAAAAAAAAAAAAAAAAAAAAAAAAAAAAAAAAAAAAAAAAAAAAAAAAAAAAAAAAAAAAAAAAAAAAAATCATCTACAACTTGATATTTCTACGCCAGCGAGATTGCGCCGCCAGCCGCGGGTATCGCGCGATATCTGCCGATATTTGGCGAAATCGCGCGTGTCGTGTACGTCTCGCGATATAAAATACCACGGAAAGACGAAACTCTCGAGGGAGAGCGAGAAAATGACAAACGGGGAAGGAGAATATAAATAGCGTATCAGTGGAGGCAGATTGGCGAGAGGGTCGTGCGTGTACATGGTAGAAAATCGGAGCAATTGGCAGGGAAAACGAATCGCAAAGAAACTCGAGATAACTACCAAGACTGACTCGGGCTTCGGACACGATCGGGCCAAAGATGAACTTTGTTCTAGCTTTTGAACAAACGCACGGTACACGTGGTAACGCGTAACGACGTCCGAACGACGTTTCAAGTTATTCTTTACAGAGTCAAAGTCGCTTAGTTTTACAGTCTCGAAGGCTCGCTCGCTCGCAAACGTACGAAGCGACGTGCATGAAAGAATCGGTGGTTTTGAAAATACCCTTCGTTACAACAGCCGTTCAGAGTACACAGTTGAAACCAGACCGATCAGAATTCCGAGCGTTTCGCGTCTTCGGAAGAGGAATTTGCTTTGTCGCGGTTACGTCAACGCATCGGCCGAAGGAAGAAAGAAAGGGAGATCTCGCAGCCTCGAAGAATGCCGTGTAATGATGCTGCACATCCGGGAGGACGACTGAAACGACGTCGATCCCCTCCATCGTCCAAAGGTCCCTTCTCTTCTTCTTCTTCCGTCTCTCCTCTCCTCCTCTTCTCCGTCTTATTTTCCTCTCCGCGCTTCCTACTTTATTTATGTCAATTATCGTCCTCGTTCTTCGCCTTTTCCGCCCACCCCTTTCCCTTCGTTTTCGCTACTCTCCTCTTTTTTTCTTCCCTCGATCCGTCCTTCTACCTTTCCATTTTCCTAATCTTCCCCCACCCCCTCCCCCGTTCTCACCTCTCGTTTCTTTTTCCGTCCATTTCTTCCGTCTTCCCACTCACAGTTTCGTTTCACTTGCCCCTCTTCTTCGACTTTGATTTTTTCGATTCCGTTTTGTTCGACTTTAGTCGCCTCGTTTGTAACCTTTGTGTGTCTTTTCGCGCTCGCGCTCGCGCGTGTGTGTGCGCGTGTGTGTGCGCGCGCGTGCATCGTACATTATAATACAGGATTAGACGGAGGTGAGAGACGCCGTGGCGTAATCGCTTAAGAACACAGAAGGAGAAGGTGGAAGAGCGGCTGTACGAGTGGAAAGAGAAGGAGAGCCGTGGATCGGAGGAGGAACTCGGTGAATCCCAGAGACTAGTTTCCATCATCCGTTCTCCCGTTTGTGGAGTAAGAACATTTACCATTCGAGCGCATCGTACTCGCGGAATTAATGCCCGCTTGATCCGCTCAAATTCGTGCATTTTTTAGACGGTAACGACTCGCAGGCCGGTTACCCGCAAGGTTGCCCCCAAGGTGCAATCGAAAAAGTAACAGATTTTACGTCCAACGATCGTTGTTACTCGTCGTTCGATCGGATACGCGCCTAATGTCGATCGGTGTTAACCGCGTATATACCTGCGTTTTTAGACCCCGAAGAAGATAGCTGTAACGCCGGACAAACGTCGGACAGAAATTCCTGTTGGACGCGGCTTCTAGCCGACAGTCTGCAACAGCTGTCGAGCATGTACGACGATCGGGCCTGTGAAAGCCTCGAGTCTCTCGACTAGATACAGTCCTCGGAAGATGCGCTCGTCGCAATCGCGTAATATTTCTTTTCATCGAATTATTTGAAACCATTGACCCATAAAAAATTGACCCATAAATAGGTCATTTACGATCGGTAAACGTAACGTACGTCGCCGTATGGCGTGCCGGAAGATACCACCAACATCTTTGTCGCAAACGTTGGACGAGATATCAGCTACTAGATGTTAAACGATATTTCGGACGAGATATCGATCTTTCTCTATCGACCAGGCAGACGAACATTCTCCTTCGACTTTTACGGATTTAAAAGTTCGTATAATTTTCTAACGAGATCGACGATATCCGATAGAACGTCGTTCGTAATCGCTCGCTATTTTAATACGTAGAGGTAACGTACGGATATCGCTTAAAGATTAGACAATGTCGTTATAACGTTCGTTCGTCCAACTTTTGTTCGTCCGATGAAAAATTAGATTCGCGCAAGAGAAATTTCTTTCTTTTCAAGAACGCGATAACGTTACCTATATAATACGCGATAAGGATATATCATTATTTTTTTCTATTTCGCGGGATTAATAATAGATACTCTCATCCTTGAAACGTCAAGAGCGTCGTCACGTGTTACCGTATATTATACAAAGACAATGTTGGTCGTTCTATATCGTTAACAAATTTCTTCTGTCTATATCCTTGTACGTAAATATTTCAAACAAACGTTTCTTTTCTTTTTTTGTAAATTTATCGCGAATCTATTAATTTATTGGCATCATACATGGGGCTCTTTCGATAGTCCTCGTATCAATTTCTTTTCGATGCATTTTTTAATCGTCTAGAAAAAGGTGTCGAGGCACTTGAATCGAAAGACGATTAATTTAAAAGATATTTTAACTGTAATCTGCGAGGCTTATCGCGTAAAAGACAAGGAGAGATAAGACAGTATTTTCATGTTTATGTTTCCTTTTTCTCTCGTACGCTCGACGATTCGATGAAATTAACATCGAAATATCTCGATTTCCGTAGGATTAAGTTCCGTAAAGGTTGAATCGCGCGGAGTAACATGTAATATATATATATATATATATATAGAGAGAGAGAGAGAGGGAGTGCGAAAATTCGAGACATCGAAACGAAATCTAAATCGGCGAATTACGCGAGACGTAAACGAGAGAGAAAACTGCGGCGATTAATTTTTATCGCGTCGATATTAATCGAGCCGACAGCGACGATCGATCCGAGATTCGAACAAAAGATACGAGTCGCGCTACCGAAACGAATCGGTATAGGCGATGAAATTGAGAAAATGGGTAGGCGCGTGCGCGTGCATTTAAACGAGCAAAAGGTACACGGAATTAGATAATCGTACAAACGTGGCAACTTAGTACGTACGATGTTTCGAAACCTTTTTCCCTTCCTCTGTCTCTCGCTCTCCCCCTCCGCAGCTTTGCTCGCTCCTTCTTCCTCGTAGATCGCTCGCTCTCTCTTGGCCTTTCTTTCTGCGGTCTCCCGCGATTTCTAATCGGGCAACGCAATTTCCTTCCTTCGACTCACAGGAGGAATTCCTCGATTGCGCCAACACCAACGTGGATTACTAAACTTTTCTCTCCTCGTCTGTCTTTGCCGTCCTGCACGCCAGGGCTTCTCGAACCGCGGGCTATTCCCATATGGGATCGCGTAACGGAATCACGGGGCCGTGAAAATTTTTCCAACTGCCACGAGCCGATGAAACGAAGAACCTCGATCGTCCGTCCTTAAACGACCCGGGACGACTCGCCCAACTTTTAATCCACGCAGGTCCGTAATTTTTCTTTCTCCTTTCTTCCTTTTTTCTCCAACGATCTCTCGTCAGACAGACTCGAACACGCTCGTGGCATTTCGTACTACGCGTCGTTGTCGCGTTTCGTCGTCGCGTCGAATATTCGGCCAACGTCGAACTCCTTCTGCAAAAATATCAAATTATCGGTCAAACGCGAAGTACGAGTCGCGGAATGTCGTTGTCTCTGTCGCGCAAAAAACGCGCGACTCATGGGACAACTTTTACGCTATAAAATTATTAAAACCACCAGGCCACGCGTTCTTTTTAGTCTCGTTGGTTTGTCCGGCAGGAAACTCGCGAACCACGTGGCTGAAAATGAGATCGATAAAGGTGGAAATAACGAGTCTAAAGAAAGTTACTCGTGGCAGATGCTTCGGCGTTACTTTTGTCCGTCCATCGATATCACGGCCAAGCGGCGGCAAACTCGTATCACGGGCGAAACTTTAAAGTTTACTTCCTTCTTTTTTTTTTTCTTCCGGACAACGACGAGAGAAACGTCGAAGATACGGACAGTCTCGAGGTAGAAAGCCGCGAGTAGGAACACGATGGAATTTGAGATACCAACGCAGAGCCGAATTTTCTCGACGAGCGAAACGGTTAATGGAAATTTTCCCGGTTTCTCGATCTTTGCGATTTCGATCGGTAGGGTTCCGCGTAAAAGGAAACGCTAACAAGTGGTAACGTTATAAATACGGCAAAGGATCGTTTAAATTTAAACATCTTTCGTTTATTATCGATCGATGTTTTATTCGTACGCTTGTTTTACGTATCTTTCTACGTACACAACCGGCGTTACGCAAAATTTTCCCGGGCAAAATGGGGTCGCGAATGGGGAAAGTTTAGGAAGCGCCGTCCTAAACGAAGGTACGCGCTATCTTAGTACCGCGGGCAAATTGCTCCGATTCTCATTGCGCCGCGTACGAAGCGGCGGAGCCTCTTTGCATCCTCTTCGGCGCTCGCTTTCGTAACTCGCCTGTTTGCGTATATTTGTGGCCTTTACCTCCAACGTTTATCCGATTTATCCGTTTCGTGTGGAACGGTAGCGCGTCGATAGGAATTTTAATCAGTGAAATTTTTATCTCGCGATATCGTACTCGACGACCGTCGAACAATATCGTTTCCCGGCCACTTTTCTCCTTCGAAATTATTTACCAGAAAAATATCAGCGGTTATCGTCGAATTAAGAAGTAATTTCTCGATCGAGCGGAAAGAGCGGTTAGAGGGGGGAGGGGGCGTTTTCGAAAAACGTACTCGAGTATCGTTCGTCGTCTTTTAAATACCGGCAGGAACGATTTTCCTCGTGTTCTTTCCGTTGCGAATCGTTACGTTAGGCCCTACGAATTTCCAAGAACGTAGCGGCGAAGCACGCGTTTTCACGCTGTTTCGCGACAATTCCAAAAGTCGTAATCTTATCGATGCATCGAACCGTCGAAATTTCGATCCATCGTCCGCGAAAGCCAAGATCACCGGCCGAGATAAAGCCGGGTAAATGCGGATAGTGCGAAGAAAACTAGAAGGCAATGGCAAAGTATTTAAACGCAGCTGGAGATATAAGAAAGACGAACGAATTTAGCGGTTGGACTTTGCATCCAAGAGCTAGGCAAGGATGGCTTCCGGTCTGTTCCTATGCCGCGTACCGATCTGCCATTACGTTGTCCGATTAAACGAGATTATATGGCGCGTTTATCGTTCGCCGTGCGCTAGCGTAACAGGAACGACCAAGACGAGAAATTGCGACTGTCGGGCAGTGAGTTTGACCGAGAGGCGGAAGAAGCGGAGGGAGAGAGCGATAATTCTCGCAATAGCCGCGATCGATCGAAACCGATTTGGTTGCGGACACGCGACTAGAATATCTTCGCCTCGTGATTCGAGTGTCCCGCATAATTGAGTGCATTCCTCGGCCACGCGGATTCCGCTTTGCGTCGACACGGATTCCGTCTGCTGCCGATAATCGTGCGAACATCGCGCGCTTACTCACCTTCGACGCGCGACAAAAACGCATTCCTGCTCGTCGACCGCTCCTACGACGACGACAACGACAGCGACAACGAGAATAAAGTAAAAATCCGTCTGCGGTCCGCTTACGAGCCGCACCAACCACCGACGATCGAGAAAAGATAATCTTTCTCGAAAACAAGGTGTTTTCGTTTTGCTCGATTCGCCGTCGATTCTCCGTCGATATTGGGATTATTCGCAATACGAGGAAACACGTTGTTCCTACCGAGCGATCGATCGCATCCACTCGCTTTGATCGATCGGCTAGCCCTATCTATCGAGACGTATCGAACCGATTAATTATTTCGAATTACGAAACGGGCAAAACAAATTCTACTCGCTCCGAAATCGTGTCGCGGTCGAGACTGCAATTTCGATAAGCATCGTCGATCGTCCGATAGCTGGATAAAGCTACCGTCAATTACGTAACATCGATTTACTTATTTCGCTTCCGTCCGGATAAATATTATTTCCAGTCATTCGTCGTATCGTCTTAATCGGTACATCGCACGCTCTTACGTACTTGCGAGAAATTCGAAAGCGCGGAAACGCGCCTATCGCGAATGGTTTGCCGTTTACGGTGCAAGTCGGTCCGTACGAAATTCGCTATTCGCCGTCTTTCTAAACCCAATGGGATTTTTTTATTTTCTCCGATACGAAGGTTGGATCGACGGATGAAACGCCGGACCAACTACCATCGGACGAATCTCCTTTCGTCGTCCGTCAGTCGTTCGCGCAGTGTTCGATACCGTCGTCGTAGTTGCATGCGGTGCAGGCGCATCTTCGAATTTATTTTCCCGGAAAACAGAGCGGCCGACGAAAAAATTTGATCGCGCGTTTTTGATATTTACTTGGAAACGCGGTTCGACCCGCTGTCGATCATTCGCTCCCACTCGGTCCGCAATTAGCCGAGTTCGAGCGTGCTCGCCAAATTTTCAAACCGAATTTTCTCGGAAACGGAAGGTCGTGCGAAAAAACGTCGTCCCTCCTTCTCGACTTGTTTTTACGCGTAGAACGGTGCGCGAGTGGCGGTACACCG
>NT_177498.1:398219-398774 GCF_000188095.3 Bombus impatiens
GAACTTTGCGTATCTCGGTGGAATCGAATACTTTTCCCTGCGTAAACCGGATCGCGCGAAACAACTCGGAACGCGTTAAAGGCCAACGTTGCGTCAACGCGAGCTTTCCTTTGTTCGATTCGCCTTATCGAGTCGTTCCGTCTTCCTCTCGGTTATCGTCTCGTCGAAATCACGTTTGCTCGAATCACGCCGATCTATCGCGCCAAATATCGATCGCTCCGATTACTCGGCACGCTCCGCGGTGAATGGAGCGCGGTCGGCTGCAGCGTCGAACGAAAATAAGTTTGGAATTTCCGCGAGAACCGCGGGTCCGTATACCCTCGTTGAATTTCGGGTGGGCAGATAACAGCTCGGACCGATAGACGAACGATACGGGCGAACAGGTTGAGACAAAGACTGCCGATAGAGTGGTGAGACGTTGCGAGGTGGTGGGCTGGCAAGTGGGTGAGAGGCAGGGGAAGGGGCAGCGAACTAGAGACTAGAATCGAGTATTAATAGACTCGGGTGGCTGGAAGCCGGAACTGAAGAGCGCACCTCCTTCTAGTCGAGTCGCTC
>NT_177498.1:398790-401087 GCF_000188095.3 Bombus impatiens
TCGCTCGTTCGAGTTATTCGAGCCGAGAAAGAGGGATATAGAGACGGAGAGGCGGTCGGAGAGCGTGCAGAGAGAGGGGGAGGTAGAGGAAAGAGGGACAGGTAGAGAGAGAGAGAGAGAGAGAGAGTGAGAGAGCGTGACGGAGGAGAGGAGAGGAGAGGGAGAGGGAGAGGGAGCGAGATATTGGCTTATTTATAAACGCAAGATAAAGCGTGGCAGTGCCGTGAGAGGAAGCCGTTCGAGCATGGCTCCCACGCTTCTAGATACGCATTACGTATGCGCCTTAGCCTTTCGACTCTGCTACGTCGCGCAACCGCCCAAATCGACGACCATGGAACCATCGTTGTCCGCTGGGATGCACGCGGTCTATCGTACACGCGGGGATCTCCGATCGTCGACCGAACGCGTAAACTACGTCGACGCGCGCGAATATTCCGACACCTTGGAATCAACACGCGCTTGCAACAGGGTCGATCCTGCCGTCGACGGATCTTACGTTTTCACGGATATCGTTCGAGTATACGCGACTTTTAAATATTTGGCCGCGAGGTTTCGGCGCTTCTTACGCTTCGTCCGTTCTCGCCACCTCGTTCTCGCCGGGAAAATTTACCGCCGGTTACGAGCGCAAAGCAAATAAACGGATAGAACGTTAGCCCGTTAGACGTCGATCGGACAACGATTTTCGGTAAGCGGCCCGAGCCAGCGAACAGCGTATCGAGCGACGGAGAAAACGGCCGGTATAAATCGACGCATCGGCGTTTGCTCGCGTGCCTCTAACGGGCCCGCCGTGTCTTCCCAAGCCACGTGAAAAGCCACGCATACACCGAGAAATCCAACTTATAGATAATACGCGATACCGTACCGTTGCAACCGGTACTTTTCACTCGGTACTCGTTTCGAACTCGTGCTTTCCCGCGTGCCGCTTTACCTCGAGACAGTCGCGTAGCCGAGCCACGCGTTTCGCCCTCCTATCGATGAGAAAACGTCCAACGTTTCCCGGTTTCTCGCCGTTGGAAAAATTTCATCGATCCGTTTCGTCGCTGAGATTCCTCCTTCTTCTCGCGTGGAAGCGATATTATTTCGTCGCTCGGCCAGAGACCGTCGTGCCGCTCTAAAGGCCGCTGTAGGAACGTTTATAAGTAGGTCTCGTGACATCCAGTGGCCTCGCACGAAACCTGGTCTCGGGGCACGCCTCGAGGAACATCTCGCCGCGTACAGCGTAGGGCATGCTTGACGCGTCGTTCTCCTTCTCTTTTCCGGCCTCTTCGCGTTATGCAAACGCCGCCTTTCGCTTTACGCTTTGTCCGAATCGATCGCTTCCATCGATCGTCGAAACTTCCGATGCTCCTCCGGGTCAGGCGTTTCGTCGTACGTACACGCTCGATACGCTCGAATTTTGCCGGTGAAACTCAAAGTTTGTCAAAGAAATAAAAAAGAGAAAGAGAGAGAGAGAGAAGAAAAGAAGGTGGCGCCTTGTTGTTGGTTCGCACGCACGACGTTATAACGGACGACAGGCGAAGAAATACGCGACTAGGTCGGAGATACGGAGATCGGTTCGGTTGACAAAGAGGCAGAAATTCGAAATTCGTTAGCGAGTTTGCTGGCAATCGGCCGAAATTTCGGACGAGCGAGCGTGGAAGAAAGCCGAGCGTAGGATTTCCTCGGAATCAGAGGAAGAGGTCGAGCTGACGGATACCCGGGCGAAAATAGAGTCGACCTCGCATAGACGCGTCTCTAGACACGAGGATAGACGCTAGGAATTCGAGTTGCTCCGTAACGCGTTCTCGCGAGAATCGATATAAATACGACGACGGTATACCGAATTAACGCGCTACGCGGGACACGGGCAAATTTTATAGATCCGTCGCGAAACCGTTAAACTGTCGAACTTTTCTTCTTTTCGCGCAAACGGAAAGTCGATCGACCAACGATTCCGCGCCTCGTACCTCGTACGATACCGAGAGCTTCCGCGATCGAGCCTCGCGAGTTTCGTCGACGCGACGCGAAACGAAAGTTCAAAGTTCGTGGAACGTCTCGATACGTAACAGGCGCGAACGAGAGAGCAAAACGCTGGATTTATACGAAGGCTAAGATTCGCGAAGAAGAAACGTCGGAAAGGTTGGGAACAACCGGCGAGATGGAGGAAGAGGAGAACCGAGCGGAACTGAGGTCCGCGGAGCTTCCTTTCCTTCGGACATGCCTCGCTGCTTCTTCGTCCTATCCCACAGATTACCAACAGCTTCGCTCTCTTTCCCTCTTTCCTCGGCTATCTCTGTTATCCGCGTTCGTCTCTGTCC
>NT_177498.1:401312-403878 GCF_000188095.3 Bombus impatiens
CCGAACGCGACGATACGGCAACCACGACAATGCCGATCGCTATTACAACCGTCTCGGCCTCCACGGTAGGAACTACGTTCGACGCACCTACTTCCTGGACGACCATCCAGCCGACAGACGGTTCTTCTCCTCGTCGGTTACGACCTCGCCGATCGCCGTCGCCTTTTCTTTCTAATCCAACGGTTTCTTCGCAACCGCTCCGCGTATTCGCAGAGTAGGCTGGCTATCTCGCGCGCGTTTCCTCGTAAAGTCCGGAAGACCGTACTCGGACGAGTGCTGGCAAAGCGCGAGTTTCAAAGCGATGTATCCGTATATACCAGAAACGTAGATGCAAATACAGCCAGGTACGGTACGGCGATACGCCCTACCGTACGCACCGCGATGGACAAGCAACGATTAATAAGACAGATGGTTAAGCAACGTGTAAGCGATACCATCGGCTGTATAACGTAGCCGCTGAGCGATCGATGCGAGAGTATGCGAGAGTACGACGAAAGTAGGAACTATTTCGCGAAAATGGGAACCCAGAGTCGCCTCCTCGAGTAAACAAATTGCCACTATCCTTATCTTCCATTTCTGAGACATCTCATTATTATTATTACTATTAATATTAACGCGTAGCCGAGAAGAGGGAGAAATTGGACAGGAGGGACGAGGAACGACAGCGGCACCAGCCTGGCAGCAGGAATTATCGGCCGTTTTCTCTCTCGAAGGTGTCTCGAGCACGTGGCTACGTAGGCGTGTATCGATATATCAGCCGGATATATATCGCGACTGGAAAAGCTCGATGACCTAATCCAAACAAAATAGGCGAGTCAACCGTCCAGATTCTTTCCTCCTTCCTATCTATCGTTTCTGCTGGATCTTTAATAAATATCGCCGCCGCGTAAATTTATCGTTTGTTTACGACACGCGGCTTCCTAAACCGTGGGCCGCGTAGCGCAATTACGACGCCGCGAAAATTCTGCCAACTGCCGCGCACGATCGCGATCCGGCCCAAGGATCGAGAAGAATCGGTCGAGACGTCGAATCGAGACGCGTCGAATATATTCGCTCGGCGAATGACAAAAGCGCGAGGAAGCTGGCCCGCGAAACCTCTACGAACCGATCGCGCTCGCGCGCCCAAGAATTAGGTTCGTTATTGGCTGCGCGACCTCCTCTCTTCGAGTTCCTCTACTCCGGATAATTAGATAACAGCAGGAAACCGCTACGGGTTGCATAATATCGATGTTGCGCAATCGATACCTTCACCTTATGCGCGGCTTACGTCGTCTCGCCGAGTGAAAATCACGAAGAGAGTGTGTGTACGCGATGGTAGACGCGATTGGAGGGGAGACGGTGGACGGAGAAAGAGGAGCGACGGCGTTCGTAGAAAATCGGACGGCTTTTGCAAAAATCCTGCAGGCGCGATTCTCGCGCGACGCGCCCGACGCGCCTACTTTCGATATTTAAATTTCCTACGAACGCGCAAGGAACCAGTGGAAACGAAGGCGGGAAGAGAAGGCGGTAACGTTTCGGATACGCTTCCGTTTCGCTGGATCCTCACGTGACTATCGCGTACGCGGTGGACGAGAGAGACGTCGATCGGAAGGATTGGAGATCGGTAGGAAAGAGAAGAAGGGTGGAAAAAGGGGAAGGGGAAGGAAAAGATTGGAAAAGGTAAGCAGGTAGGCAGCAGAGTGTTGCGGCATGCTCGAGCGAGCGTGATAGGTGATGTCATGGTGGGTAAACTGCTGCAGGACACGCTAGGACCCTCTCCACTCGAGAAACCTGTAGCAATTGGGCCGAGCTGTACGGTATCGTTTATACGCTGCAACATGGAGCATCGAATATCCGATATCGATCATCGGCGGCATTACGTAAAACGGATAAAAACAAACGGCGATTTTGCAACGACGGTAGCGACGTGGCAAGGGCTCGCGCCGAACGCTACACGGCCAGACACCGGTCTACGGTAATTACGGCGAACGCGATTCCCTCCGATAAATACGCTAACGTACACCGTCTTCGTACGGAAAACGAAGACGCGAACGGTTTAGCTACCTGGAAATACCAAATTTCCCTGGTTCTCGGAAACGGGTGATCGTACGGGCCAGGATAAAACCAACAGGCCAAGTAGGATACGCTGCGTACGTTCAAATTGCACGTTCAAATGGAAACTCGCATTTTTCTATAATTGGCGCGATGAAATTACAGCGCGTAGACGCGAAGAACTGTCGAGGACGTCGGAAGCAACGGAAGAAAAGAAGAGGAAGACGCGCAACCTCGGTGGTGGAAGGAAGGGGACCAGCTCGAACGCGACGCGCGAGTTGGAAAAGGTTGCCGGCGACGCGGCGCGGCGCGACCGAAGCAGCGGAGAAAGTCCGCTTCCGGCTGAACGCGTTTTAAGGCGTTTTAAGGCGTACTCGGACACCGGCGTCGTTTACGCGCCCAACGCCGTTATATAATCGTTTACGTTGCGAGAAGTAACGCGTCGGTTATGACAATCCACCTTATGCCGCTAACCCAATTCCCTGGCTGGTCCGCCGCCTCCCTCCCCTCCTCGCTCCTGTCGCTTTTCTACCTC
>NT_177498.1:404036-406052 GCF_000188095.3 Bombus impatiens
CGACTCGCCGTAACCGTCGCCTCGTCGTTTCTAGCCGCGCTGCTCTAGCCGCGCTACTCCAACCGCGCCAACTCGCCAAAATCCAACGACGAGAAGCGTCGTCGTCCACGTACCGTGCACCCTGGACCGCTGTACTCGCCAAACGATATCGGCGTTTCCCTCACAGAGTCTCGCGTTACACGGGAAAGAAGAATAAAATCGCACGACGCCGACCGACGGCACACCTCTATCGAACTTTTCTTCCGCGACTACGAATATCCGAACGATACTAATCCAACGGATCTAGCGGCAAATCTAACGGATGTTTCTTTCTAATCTCGACAAATTCTTCTCGGAAACTTGGTAATTTCGTTCGTCCGATTACGCGGCGAGGATCGCGGCTACTTCGAAGATTCGTCGGAAAAGTAATAGCAAGGAAAGTGGATGGCGGGGGAAGATGGCGCGAATTACGCGGATTTCTTCGTTTAATCGAGGTATACGAGGAGCAGGTTGTTGGACGGCGAGTTAAAGAGAGCGAAGAAGGGGACGAGGAACGTGTAGAGGGAAAGGCGATCGTCCCCCTGACCACGCACGAAAAATCACCAGACTTCCTGCGACGACAAAATCGTTATCGTTCGCTGGCCGTAATTAGTTTCGCCAGGCCTTCGGTTCCCACGAGCAACGATTAAACGCTTTAATAATTCTCCCGTTTTGCCATCTTTCTTAAAAAACGGAAAAACTTGCACGACCGAGTGCAAATACGTAAAAACGTACGCGTCGAGGAAATTCAATTCTTTTCTTCCTCCTCGAGTATCCTCGAGTTATTTTTTCACTCGTTTCCGACGAGTCTTTGCAGCACGGACGGCTCGCGTTAAACGATCTTCGATCAGCTTCGAATCTTTTTCGAGGGACTGCTATTCGCGTTATTTCTAAACTTTTTACGCGATTTACGTTTAGCACTTGCTCTTTGCGCATTCGTAACGATAATACGCGTAATCGTTCCGCGCTGCAAAATGGAGCCCGGTCGAATAAGTATTTCCGGCAGAGCGCGCGCGAAATTCACCTTTGCGATCGACCAGATAAAATTCGATGCCGTAATCGTTAAACCGAAATCGTTAAAACCTTTAAACGATTTAAGATATTAATTTCTATTAATCCGCTTTTGGAGAAACTTTTCGGTGAAACCAGTTATGCAAATCGCGATTCGTCGAGCGGCAAATACGCCGTACTATAAATTAATTCGTTTCGTTAAATTACCTTCCTTCGTACGTCACTTTCTCGACTTTGTAATAAATGCACCGAAAATCCCCACCGAGAAGCAACAACCCCTAGCGTGTAATTCGGTTTGCGCGTTAACCGAGTCGACCTTGCGCCGTTAAAGTATCGTCGAGCGATCGGATCGAGTGGGTCTCGTATTATCCGATCGACCTAAAGCGTTAGAAACGACGGAAGAGAAAGGGGGAGGGAGAGAGAGAGAGAGAGAACTTGTACGACGATACAAGACAGAAGTGGCAAAGCGGTAAGTCGGTAGGCGGACTGGGCTCGCGTTAGAATAATAGCGTTATTAGAACTAGAAACCATGCGACTTGGAAGGCATTCGTGTTATTCGCCTTTCACCGGTACCGCGGCTTAATGCTCTTCAGGGCCGACCTCTTCGAGAACCTCCGCGTTTCTTGTTCGATCGTTTCTTTCGATTCCTATATATACACGGTTTCCTGCTCACCGCCAATCTCTCTCTCTCTCTCTCTTTTATTCTCGATCGTATCGATTGGGAAAAATCGCCTCGACGCTTTTATCGCGCCTATAGGAATAATAATCGGCCGTGCTCGCGACGTCGTCGGCAGACGGAAGACGAGCTGGAATTTTATGGAACGCGGTTTCGATCCGCGCCACCTAGATTGCCAGGGTACGGCAGCGGAGAATCTCGAAGGAAGGTGTGGCAAACGAGGAGAAGCACGAGGAGCTCGGCAGGGGTTAGCTAGCTGGCTGGGAGGCATTTCATTTCCTCGGCGACTTCCGGCAAACGCGACGCTTCCG
>NT_177498.1:406102-408557 GCF_000188095.3 Bombus impatiens
GCTGCCGCCACCGACGCCGACGTCGACGTCGCTTCGTCTTCCTGCGCTCCCTGCTTCCGCTTCCGGTTCCGCTTCCAGCCTCTCCGCCCTGCCCTGCCTCTCCGCCATCCTTCCTCACCCTCTTTCCTCTACCCACCCACTCGCTCCTCCTCTCCTCTCCTCTCCTCTCCACGCCTCTCTTCCACGGCTCACGGCTCCGCGCCGCCCTTCCGCTTTCTCTTCGCCGTTCCCTTTTCCACTTCCGTTCGTTCGTTCGTTCCCAACCCCCGTCCACTTCCGGCGTTCGCCATTCTCCACCATCACCGCCATCCCTTCCTACCCCCGCTACTTCCACCAACTTCTCCAGAGATTACTTCTATTCCACCGGCCAGAATTCTCCAGCCTTCGGGCGTTACCTCCTCCACGCTCTGCGCGCTCTAGACGATCCTTCCTCCGGAGTCGCTCCGACGGAAAACGCCCGAGAATCCATCTTCCCAGAGTATCGAGCCTGTCGTTTCGGCCAAACTGGAAGCGAGACAGTTGGCTTTCCACGGTTTTCTCTTCTCTCCTACCTGCTCTCGCGATATCGTTCGGAGACGGCAGCAAAGAAGGACTACGGACGCGTCGATAACGAGAAACCAGTTGTTAAAAAGCGATCTACTTTCCCGGTAGTTTTCAGCCAGTTTTCGTTACAGAAGAACGGCCAATGATCGGTCGCGTAAGGGTGAAGCACGTGTGTCGCAGTTGGACAAGGGTAACGTATCGCACGACCCGGCAACACGAGCCTCCGCGAGGGTGCACGAACGCCATTCCCCGAAAGCCAGGCAAAAGCTGCGACTCGTAGGCCACGGTTTCGCCTCGAGTTACAAATTCGACCGTACTTAACGAAAACAGTGGACCGATCATTTCTTCGGACGAAACGCCGTTTCTATTTTTGGTAACGCGCGTGCTACGGCTCCGCCACTCGATATACGTCGACGAAGGTCGTCCTTCGATCGGCCGTGTCGTTCGGTACAGAAATTGATCGGTGTGGCGACCGGTCGTAACGCGGAATCGGAAAATAGCCGCGATATATACCGTACACGCGCGGCCAAACTCGTAGCTTGTTTGATCGGTCGCGTGGGACACCCGGTATAAAGGAAAGTGGTACATGTCGTTGGAGAAGAATTTGGTAATGGCAGGTGTAAAGGAGGAAGGGCGAGGAAGCCGTTTAAACTCCACCTCGGAGAAGGCCCTTCCCTACCTCAACATCGATACCTCGAAATTCCACCGACGTATCCGAGCCTAGCGATTTTCTTCTTCTCTATTCCTAAGCGAATCGATCGAGGAGAATGTGCGTCGTACGCGCGGTTGGCTGCGGTTTTTATTCCACTTTTTTCCACGACTTTTCGATGTTGGGACAAGCTCGGAACGAGAGGAAGGCGAGCGCGACGATCGGAGAAAGAAGAACCTGCTGGTAAAAGTCGAACCTGTGCGTCGAAGGGAGGGTGTTGTACAGGCTGGATAGGTCATCCGACACCCTGCCAGGTCTCCAGGGTGAGTTAAATAGTATCATTCCCATATGGAAGGGCCTGCGCTGCGTCGTAAACCACGCAAGACACCATCTGTGACCGTTTCGACCAGACTCCCCTCGTTTTTCCATCGATCTGCCCTCCTTCCACGAAGACCACCTAACCGATCCAGCCGCCGCCACGCAACGCCGCCTCTTCTCGCTCTCTCGCCCAAACGAAACCTCCGAAATCTCCGAAACCTTCGAAATCTCCGGGAGGTCTTCCTCGAGGGATCGACTGCGCGAGGATTGCGACGCACGTGAGACCTCCCCGAGAATCACGCTAGGAAAACGATACACCATGCTTTATGCACCATGCGTTTTTTTGCTTCCTGCTACGCTTCAAGGCCAACCTCCTTTCCCAACCGTTTTCTTCTCTCTTTCCATTCCGACTCGTATCGCGCACGCCACCGTACGTTTACCACCTACGCTTTCAAACGTAGTTTCGCGAAACGTCGTCGATCGTACGCGAAAAAATGAATTTCTCTCGGTCGCTGCGGTTTCGCATAGCTGATAAATCGCAAGACCGTGTTATTTTCGACGTTTCCTTCGCTTATTGGAAATACCCATCGGTGGGAAAAGAACGGCCGCTCGAAATACGCCGAGATTCCACGTATAATCGTCGCGATAATCATCGATCGTATCGCGAACGAGATTACGCTTTGTAGAATAGCGTGGCGTGATCAGTTCGATAGGTTTTTACATAAATTCATAAGTTACTGTAAAATTCTTCCCATACGAACAATAACCGACCGCTTGTCTATCAAAAATTCATTACGCCTACGCTGATCGAATCGAAAGCTAAGATTCTGCCATACGCTGTCTGTTTCGCGAGCTCGTTCGCCTCGTCCGTTATTACGTTTTCCAACGATCGGATCGTTTCTCGCGGCAAATCGCTACGAAACCTCCGTCGACCCGACGTGTCTC
>NT_177498.1:408608-409182 GCF_000188095.3 Bombus impatiens
ACCCGACGTGTCTCAAAACCGTAGCTGTAGCTACGGTTTTTCAGATGTCGGGCGGCAGGCGCGACGTCGTCGTTCGATAGAAAGCGCGAACGCTTCGATTCGAACGATACGCGAATTCGGACACGATATCGCGGGTTCGGGCGTACGATGGAAGCGAGAGGCAAAGTTTCGAGCGAAAGACGCGCACCGACTTACGATAGGAGTTGACACGAAGCCTAGGGAGTAGAGACAAAGGCGAAGGCGGCGCTGATAACAGAGACGAGGAGAAGAGCAAAGACGCGAAAAGAGTGGTTTCCGTTGGCGGAAGAAGAAGAGGAGAGAATTTCGGCGAAGGAAAAGAGCGCGAGTGCGTGGATGGCATGCGATAGGTGACACGTAGAACACAGCGGGCGAAAGGATGGTAAAAAAGCATTAGGGAGAAAAGGCAAAATGGATCGAGGGTGGCGCGAGGGGTTGAATTATAAAGATGAAAGCCGTTGTCAATAGGGAGGACCACCGGCACCCTTCTCTTTATCCTCTCTTCCTTTTTCTTCCCCCTGTTCCACCACCCGCCCTGCCACCACCCCGACCGCCG
>NT_177498.1:409194-410196 GCF_000188095.3 Bombus impatiens
GACCGCCTCTGTCTCTCTCGTTCTCCGGCGTCTCCCTTCGGTCCCCGCGCGTCCCTTTCATCAGCCACGCTACCGATACCGCGCCTCTAAAAATCGTTACCGCTCGTACGATCAACCAGGCTCCGTTATCGAAATACCTAATCGCTCTTTGTAACGAGCTTTCGTTCGAACGAAACGAAAAGCGAACGACGAGTATCTTTGTACGCCGGGCCTGGCGCGTGCGACCGCGAGACGGTTCCTCGCGAAAACGGGAGAGCAAGATTTCGAAAAGTTTCTTCTATCGGTTGCCTCTTACGTTCGTCGAGAGTCGACCGGACCGTACGAGCGAACGAAATTACGCGCGCGCCTATAACGCCAAGAGAGGAGAAACGTTTTCGTCGATTTTACGATCGAATTACGCGAGCGTTACGAGGAGGAAGAGGATTAAAAAGGTGGAAAACGGAAGAGGAAAAATCAGGCTTAGCCGCAAGCTAAACCGGAATTGATTCGACCTTGCAAAAAGGGGGGTAACGCACCCCCGAGCAGGGTATCCAGCTGCGCTCGAATGACTAATACGCCAAACGTTCGTCGGGGTGCGAGCAGATTTTCAGGGGTGGAAACGAGCTGAATCGAATCCGAGATCGAACGTACACGCGCTTCGCACCCTTCCCCGGTTCTGTCCGACTCGTTGTCGACCGGTGGACGACTATGAAATTTTCCGCCTCCATATATACTTTCGCCCTTTCGCGCAAACGTGATCGCTGGAGGCACGACCAAGACCGCGACGAGATACGATTTAACGACTCTTTGTCGCTACGAACGAAGCTGCGCGACGATCGAACGGGGTCTCGCGGTTCGTGGAATCACCCCGAAAGTCCAGTAATAATTCGTCGAAAATTACACGGCGATTTTCGAGCCCGGTTACCGATTCGTCTCGCGTTTCACGACTTTGCCAACCCTCGGCTGGGGCGAGAGGAACGACCGAGGGATCGTCGGCCGAACGATTATCCGTCCGTTTCGGAC
>NT_177498.1:410234-411249 GCF_000188095.3 Bombus impatiens
CCGCGCGGATCCGACGATTCGAAACGTTCGGAACGTCCGCCAACCGATGCAAACTTTATCGAGAAAGACGATATTGGCGCGCGGTTTTCCTCGCATCCGGCACTTTCGAGCCGGCGAACGCTGGCCGAAGATCGGAGGCGCACGGCCAGTTGGAACAAAGGGCGGCTGCTGGACGGTGTAATGGCCAGTCGGGCAAAGGGTCAATCGAAGGCAACGAGGAGAGAACGAACGAGCGAGGAGATATCGCGACGGATCAAACGGAAGGGAGAAACGGAGAGGGAGAGGAAAAAAAGAAGAAACGAGGAGAGAATAACACTCGAACGAGTTAACTCGTTGGTGGGACCGAAAGCGATCATCAAACGGTCGATTGACGAAAGAACCGGGAACGAAAGAAGGAGGAAGAGACGGCGGAGCGCGTGGAGAGAAGCGAGAAGGGACGAAAAGGAGATAGGAAGAGAAAGATTAAGCGGGCGAGGGGAACGACGCGAGCAGGCAGAGAGGCGGCAGGGAGAGAGAGAGAGAGAGAGAGAGACTCGTTGTCGAGATATGTGGGAGCCACTCGATCCGATCGTACACACGGACGATTTCCAGCGACTTTAATCGATCGTCTACGTAGCATCGAAAGAAGAGGTCGTGAAACGTCGTATCGGAGGTTCGAACGGAACAGCGACGAAAGCCGCGAAACGCAGGGGGCTGATTTCAGCGCGTCGATGCGAGTCTTTGCTTTGCGAGAAACGCCGAACGAAACCGGATCGATGGGAAAGAACGTGGCCACGCGTAATCGCGTTGCGAGACTGTTCCCAGGGGGGTGGCGAGGGGGTAAAGCGAAGCGAAGGGCGTCCGCACAGGGGGCTGGACGTTGTTTGTCGGAAACCGGGGCATCCTGCTAATGCCTTGGTCGGTACTCCAGGTTCCTTTGTGCCACCCTCGTGCGTTACGGATTCACCCCTCCTCGCGCGGCTACGCAGCCCCTCTAGAACGCGATTTAAGCCGGCAGGCCACGCACCACGCTCCA
>NT_177498.1:411668-413579 GCF_000188095.3 Bombus impatiens
GCCGCTCTCGCTCTCTTCGCTCCGGTGTCTCCGTCGTCCCGGTGTCGATGGTTAAAAGACGCGTTCGCGCCACATCGGGCCGTTTCGCGTGTTCCGCGGCGAGCCACTCTAAACGATGAGATTTTCGTCGATGGCACCAGTTGGATGCGCTGCAGGCACACGTACACGTACACGCGCGCACGTTAGAGAGAAGCAGGAGCCGTATTAAAGTATTGCTCGGATGTTTTTTTGTCACGGCTTTTGCTTTGCTTTTACGGTCGCCTGGAACAATGACGAATCCCCGACGTCATTGTGCGCTGGCCCTTGCAGTTGGAGAAAAATGCAGAAAAGGGAAGAAAGCCCGGAGAAAGGAGAGAGAGAAATAGGAAAAGGTAGGCGTCGTGTGACAATCACTCGCCGCTGATTACACGGACCATTGTGCAAGGACAACGGAGTACGCGACGATAAAAGGGTTTCTCTCCTCTCGCTCTGCCAACGGAGCCGGATGATTCCGACGTCGGGACGAAAAGGCGAGGGAACGGCCGCGCGATCCAAACGCAGAAAGAAGAAAGAAGCGAGCGTGCTCGTTTCTTCGCTAAGCGTATTTCAGCGGTCACCTATCGGGCGTGTTTCCCGTCGTCCGTGCAATTAATTCGACGCGTCGTTCTTTTCGCTCCGCGCATTCCCATCCTCCGTTTCACGTTTTTCCGTTTCGTTTTCCAACTCCGCCGTGTATCGGGATAGTTGGCCGATGGCACAGGGGTTCGCGGAGCCCGACACGACTCTTTCCAGCTTGGATATATAACAGCATCGGGAAGAGCACGACGGATACACGCGTGGACTTTTGCCACCGACTGTACGTGGCAAAGGAGAAGGCGAGTCGATGCGTAGCGAACGACCTGCAGGTAGCTCGAATCGTATGGAACGAGGATGTTGACTTCTCTGGATCGGGAAGAAACCGGAAACGCTTAGACGCCGCGAATCGAGCAGGTAGGACAGGTAAAACGGGTGGGGCTTCCGTTTCGAGATCGTCGATCGAGATCGATTCACCGGTCGTATTTTCTTCGCAGGAAGCCTTTCGATCACCGGACGAGCCAACTTTTCACCGCACGGCTACGTTATCGTCGACTTTTAACGCTCGAAAGAAGCGGTTATACCGTTCTATCGATGTTATTACCTTTCCGATTAACTCGCTGCGCGATAGGAGCGACGCGAGCCGCGAGTGCCTTCGTTACGTATTTAATTAGCGCTGATCGATTACCGTCGATCGCCGCAATCAGACCGCGCCTACGAGATCTTCCCTATCGACTCGGATCGGAAACAGCGGATACGTTCCTCCGATAAAATCAACTTTGCCGATGTAAAACGTTCGACCTCGTTCGTGTTCCTCGACTTGAAAACGCGTTGAAAATGCGGATTCGCGACTGCCTTTGAACAAACTTTGAACGAATGGACAATGTGACTTGGTCGATACGCGCTGTCCTAAAATCTGTCATCGAGAGCGATCTGTTATCCAGAGGCTTTGGAATTATCGCGCCTTGGACAAGCACGCGTCTACGCGCAAGCAATCTCGCTAATAAGAACGATTAAATAGCGGCCATTCTCTCGTATCGCGTACGGCGATTCGCGACTCGATAACGAAACCTGCGAAAAGTAGGAAGTGGAAGAAAATAGCGCGCAACCGTGAGCAGCTTCGAGGTCGTAGAGGAGAAGAGGAAAAGGAAGAGAACGGAGAGGAAGAGAAGATCGGTGGTTAAGCCGCTTTTTGCCAAGTGGAGATGAGAAGCCAGGAGAACCGACCCGGTGAACCGAGGTCCCCGAGGACAGAACGGTACCCTGTGCCCTCCTCCTCCTCCTCCTCCTGCTGCTCCTCTTCCTCGTCGTACCACCTCCACCGCGGTTCCTCCTCTCGTCGCGCAGGCTACCGAGGAC
>NT_177498.1:414182-420290 GCF_000188095.3 Bombus impatiens
AGCAGTCGGTCCGGCAGCGCCTCGAGCCTCTTTCCCGTAAATTCCTACTCGCGTGTTTTTCATCCGCTCTAAAGGCCTCTGTACACGTTGAAACGCGTTCCGACGCATCGCTACTCGAGTTTCGCGATACGCCTCGCGACCTACGTAGGTCCGGTATCGGCGAATCGGTATCGCCACGCGTGCGTTTCCTCGTTCTTTCGACGACGCGCCATTGGAAGATCCATCGTCGTCCTCTCGGTCTTTCGTCCTTTATCGATAAACCGAAAGCGACGCACGCTTCGCCACGCGATTCAACGCGTACAAAGGCCTTAACGTAGCTTGTACACGCGCGTTACTCGCATCGGCTACGCCAACGTCTACCGTTTCTTTCACGAGTCACGAATCGCACTCTCCGCTTCCCGAGCAAACCAATTTTTCTCTCCCGAAAATATTCGCCCCTCCGTTTCGCCGGAATTCTACTCGAAATGATAGTAAAACGCGGCGATTTCGTGCAACAAACCGTCTCAGGTAACCGGTTCGTTCTACCTCTGTTCGAAAAACAACTCGCTCGAGAAGCAACGTTGAATTTTGTATTTTAATCGAAACTTTCGAACGCGCTAGGAAATAACCCAGCGGTTTTAAACGTTGCATTCTCCGTATGCTCGTGTCACGAACGACACGCTCGCGGTTACGTCACGATGTACTTTTACGTTCGTTTATACAATCGTTTTTGAAATATCTTACGTTCGGCGCAAAGTCGGAGTCGGAGTGGCGACAGCTGGCGACGGAAGACACGAAGGGAAATATCCGAATACAAGGTCTTGCGTTTCTTATATACGTTTGTTGACAAACAGACGATAACACGCGATAGTAGCGTAGTATGTAACGCTGCTGACGTAACGTATTGCGTAATATTTGTTGACGAATAGAAAAGACGCGCGCGATCGACCATCGATCTGCGAGAAACGCGCGAACCAAAACACCGAAAGTACCATGCGTCGACCAGATTATTTACACGGTCGTCGCGTATAGCACGTATTTATCGAGCCACGCGGACATACGCGTTCCATTATTTTCCATTTTATTTTTTATCCGTGCCTTTCGGCTCGAGCTCGCCGTTACGTCTTCCTGCTTGCATTTACCTCGGCATCTTACACGTCGCGTCCGACCGTCTCTTGACGTAATTTTTTTTTTTTTTTTTTTATAGCAACAAGTACAGAAACGAGTACGGGAATTTGGTAATCGAGCGATCGGTACACGCGGAACACGAATAAGAAAGCAGAGACAAAGGCGCGTTTAGGCGGACGCGAGCCGAGGTCGATCGAACGGTGTTTGAACGCCTCCTCGATTCCTCCATCGGGTGAAAGCAACGTGTTCCTGGTAATGACTTCGTCATAGTGCAGACTCCGCGCCCGTTGTCTGGTAATACTGGTAATACCAAGCAGAGTTACGGGACTATCGACGTACCGCTGTGCTACCGAAAAACATTCCTTGCCTATTTTGCCGCGCGTTAATTACCTAGCGCGTTTTATTTCCCCGTCTCTTCGGCCAGCGCTGCTTTTCTTTCTTTCTCTCTCTCTCTCTCTCTCTCTCTCTCTCTCTCTCGATCTTTCTCCTAATCAAGACCCACGAAACACGGCCGTGCAAAAATCCTAACGGTCGATCAAATAACAACTGCGAGCTACGTATCGGTCGTTGCAAGCTAGAAATAGAAAACCGCGAGCAGAAATTACGTACGTTCGCGTTCGTCGTAATTTTCCTTTTTATATAATTGCACGACGTTTTTCTTCGTAAACGCGCACCGTTAACGACGGAAGCCTGCTTCGAAACGGCAATTCGAAATCGCGTTCGAAACTCTCGCTTGCCATTCTAATGGTACAGGACGATCTCGTTTCTTATCCGTTTCTTATCCGTTTCTTATCCGCTCTTTCTACCGACCTTCTAATGGCATATCATCTCGCGTTCTAACTCGCGCTCTAAATATAATAAACGCTGCTCTGCAAAACCAACGATTCCGACTTGTTATACTCTTTCGTTGCGAGTTTCCGGCGATTCCGTCTTTCTTTGCGCGCGTTACGAAGGAGAGGTGGTACTCTTTTAATTTCGAGCGACAAAAAGGAAAAAAAAATCAAAAAAAAGAAGAAACATGGAAAAACGACGCGACCGGAGAACGATAGAAAAAAAATCTCGACGCGAGGAATTCGAGTCGGAGCAAAAAAAAGGAGATGGACCTTACCGGAAGTGGCCGCGACTCGATCACCCTCGGATCGTTACAACGAGGCTCGTCGTAGCCGTGGAACGATGCGAGGCGAGCACGAGAGAGAGCGCGAGAGAGAGAGAGAAAGAGAGAGAGAAATCAAGTGGAGAAGGTGGAGAAAGAAGGTAGAAGCAGGGAGGAAAGAGAAGGGCTCTACTGTCACGGGAACGCCACGCGTGATCGAGTTACCTGGACGAACTGGCGTGGCGCAGGTGAGGTTGGTGCACGGCCTGCGGGACAAAGAACCGCAAGAAATACCGATACTACCTTACTCTGGGACTGTAAGGTCGCTGTCGCGACCCAAAATCGATACGTCCGCGCGCTCAGCGTCCCTCGGTTGCCTAGCGAAACCGGCTATTTCGACATTCGAGTTCGCGCGACCCGACGAATCCGTAAACCGCGACAGAGCGTTTCGCGTTGCGCGTGAAAAGAACGAAATTCGTCGACGGTGGTCGTCCGGCGAAGCGCGCTTTTACCAGAGGCCAGACACGCGAGCCCTTCGCACGACATCGATACGACGAAACATAGAGATACCCTCTAGCATCGCCTCGTCCTTCCTGTGCGGTTTCGCCGTTACGTTCCCTCGCATACGCGCAACTACTTGCGCTTACTTACCGGCCCCTGCACCTTCCTTTACCTTTGCACGCGTGTACACGCGCGACGAATCGCGCTCTGCTTGCCATCCATGGCCGTACAAGTGGAAGTATCTACGTTTTCGAGCACCGGCTCTTTCACGTCGTTTCCACGACCACGACTATTTTCCTCTCTTTTCTCGTATCTCGGTTGTTCCCCTTCGCGGTTTGCCCTGTCGAACGTTCGGTAAATCCCTCTAGCTATAAGTTATCGCGCGGACCACTATATCCCCGCTAGAAACCAGCGTCGTATAGTAGGTCGGCTGGACGTCTCCTTCTTGGCCTTCGTTCGATCCGCTCTCTGTACGTCCGCGGTGCTGGTTGATCGACACGTCGCGCCACTCTTTTCTTACGCGTTTCATCGCGTTTCTCTTCGTTTCCTCTGCAACCGTGGATCCGGATCGCAGCCATGGTATTCGCTCGTAACCATCGTAATAAGCATACACGCCTTAAACTTAACTCGTCGAGTTTCCGTTTGCTCGATCGTTTCGTAAACCGTCCGATATTCTCTTTCCGCTTTTCTTCTTCTTAAACGCTCGTGCGCGCACCAGAACCAGGCCGACGCCTTTTTCTCCCGACTTTGTCCCTGTCTAACGATACAGCCATCACGGCCGATTCTCGCGTACTCCAACGAGAAAATATTTTTACCCGGCGTTCTATGACTCTGCGAATCGCTGTCCGTCGCGACTCTTACTTACTCGACGAATGCCACCGTTCCACGAAAATAACGCAATTCGACTGCTAATTGCGTCCGTGTGGCAAACGATGCCGATACCGAACCGTTACGCGTCGGACACGATTACGCGACGGATCGATATCGATCGACCTTGTATCGCGGTCAGTGCGACGTCAAAGTATCTAGGCGATATATGTAAAATTGCTCCGTGAAACGACTCACCGGACATCCTTATACCGCTCGAAACGTTGCTCGTCCATGTTCCTACGTCCATGTTCCTCGATCCGTTCTCTCGATTCCTCGCGAACGTTCAACGAACCAACGATTTCTATCGGCAGGGTCACACCCTCTAAAGGGGTCGTCTAGGTAAGCTGGCCGATGCGCGTTAGAAGCCATATCTGTTTCTTAAAAGAGTAAGAAAACTGCAACTACTCTTTGTATCTGGTTACCGATCGTCGTTGTCGTTGTACGACGTTCGAATAGATCTTTACCTTATCGGAAAATTAATATCGTCGCGTTCTTTGGGCTGGCCATCTCCATCGCGGTTTCCACGATCCAGCGGCGCCTAACGAGGTAAATTCAAACGAGGGCATTATCGAAACGAAAAAAACGACTGTAGCTTCGAAAGAAGGTCAGATAGAATATAAAGAGGAAGGACGAGATACCGATGCGACGATCGTCCGGAGAGCTTCGGTTATTCCGGACGGCAGCCAGTGACACCCAGAGGGCTGCGGTCCGTGACAGCCGGTTCGCCAAGCTCGCGAGAAACTTCGTCCAACTGATTTTCACGCGTCGTCGTGGCTTTTCCCCTTTCTGCAAGAGCAAGTGCATCTATAGAGAACGTCGAAACGTCGAAAAGCGTCGCGATCGACCAGATGAAAGCAGTTTCATCGGTTCGGAGGAATCGCGATATAGTTTCCAACGAGTCTCTGAAAATTTGCGAGAAAAACGGATGGCTGGCGGTAACTGTATACGCGAACTCGAGTGCGCTTCGACCGTTTATTTTGAATTTGTCGCGAGTTCGATGACCGATGACGACGAACGACGGCCGCGAAGAAAGGCTGCGTCCGCGTAACCATTCCTACATATGCATACATGTATTACAACGCATAAACACACGACGCGCATTCGCAATTTTTTCTCCTCGATCCCCTGTGTTTTCATATTTGTTCGCCACGGCTGGCTTTTCCGTTCTACGCGAATTCTTACGACGTTCGAGCAGCTACGGTCGCGATAGAGCCATCGGTCGTAACGAGAAAACCGGCCGCGACGATTTATCGGAAAGAGCAGGGACAACGGACGGCGAGGTTTTTCCCGGGCGAAAAAATTAAGAGGGAAGACGAGCGAGCGGCAAACACATGCCTTTGTTATTACAGGCGTCGAAATTCTACACCTATTCTACGACCTCTTTGAATCTGTCTCTGTTTAATTAGGAAACCTCGCTGTTTCTCTTTGTTCGAACGCGTTCCGTTTCCTACGCGGCATTCTCGCGGCATTCTGCGCGCTACTCTCGTCGATTTTCACCTTGTTGCGTAATTCGGCAACGATCGCGTTCCTCCTCGCCTCCTATCCTCCTAGGATACAAAGGGGCGACTAAACTAAACGCGATTAAAGCGAGAATAAATGGAAATAAAACGCACCTCGGCCACCTCGCGATTTTTCGCGATAAACATTTTATAGAAACGCGTTCGCGTAAGTAAGTATTTCGCGCGATGGAAACGTCGACGAAGAGAGAAGAATAAAGAACGAGGAGGATCGCGGTGGAGGTCGCGGATAAGATGGAGAGAAAAGGTGCCGCGGTGAGCTCAGCAGGGACACCTGCGTCGAAGCCGCGTTGATAATCCGCCTTATCCTAAAACAGGATCGACCGTGAGATCGCGTAGGCGTGTCAGGACGTGTCAGTGCTGGCCCATAACCGCGTCTTCCTCGTAACTAACCGCTGCTCGCTCTTTCCCTGCCTACGATTCCTCCCTTTTCCTCCGTTCTCTTCTCTCTCGTCGTCTTCGTCGCGTCCAAGAAAGGGAATACGATTCGATGCTCGTGGCTCGAGCGTCGTTGTTTCGACGCCGGCAGGACCGACATCCGCGCGTAGCAGCGTATCCCGTCTTCTCTTTTTCCCTCGCCTCTTTTTTCTTCCATCCGAGAGTCTCGACGTCCGGAGAATCGACGAGCTTGAGGTTGAGGTGGGACGATAAGCCAGTGAAAAATGAAAAACCTGTTCCTCTTCCTGCGTCGGGATGAAACGGTGGTCATTACATGGTCGAGCGCGCACGGAGGTCTCAAATATAGGTGTACCTGCCACTGGCCGTGAGTATCGCGAGAAGCTACACGAAGGATATGAGAAAAACCTCGAGTCGACCGGAAGCTAGTCTCTCCCGATAGACCACCTTATATACAGGCAACGGCGAACGCTTCGTACGCTGTTTAAAATAAAACCGCGGAAACTCGGTCGCAGCTATGGGAACATTTTTCCTTTTTTTCTTTTTTTTTTTTATCTTATCGAGAGTGGCTGCTTCGACCGCTTTGCGTCCACTTCTCGGCTCCTAAGAACACGCGGCCGAGCC
>NT_177498.1:420557-426535 GCF_000188095.3 Bombus impatiens
GGCCGAGCCGTGTCTCGATACGATCGAGACCTAACGTACCGTGGTATCGTACACGTGCCCTGTTTCGTGCAATACCGTGCAGTAGCACCGCGCCACGCTACTGCCGTGTGTGCAGCGCGTACAAACGAAAGCTACGAATCGCGCGTGAAAAACACGTTTTCGCGATAATTAGGCGAAAGTTTCGCGAAAAACCAGACGATTTTTACATTTCGTTTATCGAAATCGACGCGATTCGCGCGGGCTGTTGCCGCTACCGGTTCTCAACGTCGTCCTCGTAATTGGCAGAGACAGATACGCTTAATACGGGCAGTTTATAACGCAGCTTTCGAGCTTTCGTCGTAAGATCGACGGCTGCGTGACTCCATTAGGTAGGATTCGTCCGTCGGTCGCTTGAATCGCGAGATCGCAGGATAATGGAAGGCAGAGACGTGAGATTGGAAGAACGACGGAAGGAAGGAAGGAGTAACTGCGAAAAAGTGATAGAACGATCAAGCAGGATATCCGGAGAATGGGAAGAGGGTGGGTGCTGGGCCGGCTGTAATGGGAGAAACGGCGGGCCAAACCAAAGATGGGTACAATAGGAACGGCAACGGGAAGAGCAACGCGACGAAATAAAAGTAGATTTAAGAGTTACGCGAGTGCAACGATGGCGTAGCTACAGTTTCGGAGTAGAAGAACGCGTTGGGAATTAATTTGCCAGTGAAATCCGATTTCGCGGTCTGTAGGCGGAACGAAAACTCGTTCAATTAATTAGACAGAGTTAGGAAAAATATGGTAGGAAACGCGGTTCCCGAATTCGTCGCAAAGTTGCCTGGCATCTGGCCGGAAGAGCGACGCACGGTTCTATCCAACGTTATCCAAAGCGAGGTTGATTTTGCTACGAAAACGAAGCGTTTTAATCGCGCGTGCGATACCGCCAAAGTACCGGATCCAGATACTTTGGTTACACGACCGCAAATGGCAAAGGAAAATAACGAGTCGCGTTACGCGGGACAGCCTGCACGAGCAACAACGTTTCCTTCGCGCAGCGTTCGTTTCAGCCTTGCTCCTATCCTTATTTGTCGGTAATTAGTATCGCGTTGTCCCGAACCAAGGTACGCCGTCCTGGTACTCGCGTACAACGACGTAATTAACGAGATAATCGTCAGCGCGAGCGCTATCCAGCCGTACGGATCCTTCTCGAACGGAACGTTCTCGCGTTCGTCTGCCGTTGTCGGTTGTATTCTCCTAGATCTGCGATTTCGTTCGTCGTAGATTTGCCAACGTTCCTGTTCTCGGACTCCCGAGAACGATGGATGGACGATGGATTCGCGTATAACGCAAGGAACGAGAGTAACGAGGCAACGAGACGGAACGGCGGAAAGGGCGACAGGGAGGGGAGGTGTTGTTTATCGGAATATTTACGAGCAGTGGAACCCCGTTGATGCGTGCCCGGCCGAAACACGTTGACCGTACTAGACGGTGCACGTGTCTGCACGCACCTTCGACCATGCGTGTTCGTTCGTTTATGCGTGTATCCGCGTGCTTACGACGAGACGTGGCAACGCAGGTTGGAATGCAGTTTAGGAACGCGAGAGTCGCCCACGAGGCCAGCTCCCCTTCCCCTTCCGAAGGCCTTCTTACAGGAAGAAACCGAGGCTGAGGGGAAGCTCGCTGCTACCAGGAAGGAACTCGTTGGAATTCCCTTGACTCGCCTTCTTTCTTCTCGTCTCTACACCGGCTCTCCGTGCCTCCTCTCTTCCTTCTTTTTCCTCTCCGACCCTCCGCCTTTCTCTCCTCCTTCTTTTCACCGAATAATTTCCAATATACCGATGCACGCGGTACCGACGTTTAAATTACCACGCTGGCATTCGCATCCATTCACGATGACCGTTTGCTGGTATCTGCGCGCGCGTTTCTCTTCACCGAGGTATTATTCGACGCGACCGTGTCGCAAATTCTACGACAATGTCTCGCCGTTGCTTCGTATTATCCGTTCGAACTCTCGAAGGTAGCAGCGCGATGCCTCTCTTCGGGCAAACGTGGCGCGCAATTAAACGCGATCACGCAAGGCGTCGGTCGTCGAGTACGTTCTCAAATCTACCGAGCGTCGGACGCAGCGAAAAACCTCTTTGTCCTCCGATGGTCGAACGAAGCGAACGGAAGCGACTTGGAGATTGTCAAATATGTTTTTCTCCGATGAAAACGGTCAAGGACGGCTTCGTACTTCTCTAACGGCATTGCGTAACATTCCGCGACGTAACTGGCTAATTTATTCGTACTCAAGTCGGTGTTCCGTGTGCTTGCACGAGTCTCGACCAAGCATCTTTGTATATCGCGGAATAATTTCCCAAGCGAGCTATTTAGAAAAAGCCTATCGAACACCCTGTAGACAGCGTACTTGCCATTTAAACGAGTTACGCTGGATACGTACGTCGATCGTCGTTCTCCGTAAGAACGGCTGATACGACACGACGCGAGCAGCGAGTTGGCAGAACGGATTCGAACGAATACGTTCGCACAGCGTACGTGATATCGACGACGGTATCCGACTCGCGATCAGCCATTGTAATTTGCCTCTTCCATGCAATTTTCTATTCTTTCTGGGAAAAAGGTTGAAATAAAATTTCGCATATCTTGCCCTGGATCCGACAGTCGGAGATCTCATTTTCCCGAAATATCCAATCGTATCTCGATTATTCTAGAAAATAGTAATAGTAAATAGTAGGCGAGACGCGGATGACCGGTGACCAACCTAGCGATCAACGCGTCAAACGGTCCGATGCTTTCCACGAGTTCTTCCTCTTCTTCCTCTTCTTCTTTTTACGTCGGTCTATTTGATTATCGCGCGAGACGAGAAGACGTCGTTGATCTTGACGTACGTCGAATTTGCCTGGATCGTTTTTCTCGGCAAGGAAGATGGAAGCAAGGACGGTGCGCGATCCAACACTCGACTCGTCGTGTCGACGAAGTCAACGGCGGGAATAACGGAGCCTGGTGTCGACGACGAGAAAGGAGAAGGAGGAGGTCACGGCTACCTGGAAACAACATCGATGGAATGTCTCTCTTTCTTTATTTTTCCTCGTGCGTAGTTTCGAGGGAGGATCGTCGTTCCTTCCTAGGAAATACGTACGCGCGAAAGATGCTCGCAACGTTCGTACGAAATCCACCGATTTACGACCAATCGTACGACTCGCTTCGAATCGGGTCGTACGCCGTTGGAAGCGCGCACAGGGCTTCGACGAACGTTTCGATCGATCGGTATCGTCGCGTAAACGACCACCGAGAATTGCTGGAACGGACCGACAGCCGAAGAACGCTAGGACGACGCGTTATAGCGGTTTTTCCGCCAGCGTTCGCCCGATCGGTGTCGTACCGTAGGTGAGTTTCGAGGCGAGCCGAGAAGGAAATATCGCTGAGGCCGGAGTAGAAAGCGCGAGGACGGTGAGTATCGCTGGGTAGATGACGTAATCGGACAAGAGGTCTCTTAATTGGCTCGGCGTCTAGCGCGTTAGGATCAATTGTCGACGTAATGCGAGGCAGAACGGCGCGGAGTGGAGTAACACAGCGTGACGAAGCGCGAGGCAGCTAACGCCGACGCAGCTTCCCACACTGGCGTGTCTCGAACGGCGCCTTCGACCGGCTTCCGATGTAACAGGTACTTTGGATCCGTCTTCTTTCTACCTACGATGGCTGCTCCGATCGCTTCTCTCACCGCCGCGCGAATTTCTTTGCCGAGCGACGTCGAATCCGTCGCCGTTCGACGAATTCCTCCGTCTCCGAGCCATCCAGCCGATAGACGAAATTCTAAGCGGAACGAACGTTTCCGCTATTCCGGTATCCAAGAAGGAAACGCCACGCCATTTTCCACACCGGTGTGACGAGAGACGTGTTTGGAACGCGAGAAAACTCGTCGGGGACGCGATTTGTACGCGGAATCTCGACTATTTAATTCGCTTGTCAGTTACCGGTGTACGTGTGAGCGTTTAATATCCAATTGTCATCGTTCGTTCGTAGAGATCGCGGCTAACAGAGGCTGCCGAGAGCCTAAAAGGCGTGTAATACGATGGCAGACGAGGAGCTAACGCGCCGAGTCGAACGAACTTCCGGGTGTTCGGCGACCCTCGTTTGTCTCGGAAGCCAAAGAAGTCGCAAGGAGCCGTTACGTGGAGTGGCACCGAGGCATTAAGGCATCGAGGCGTTCCAGCCTCTCTCGATCGTCGTGCTTCTACCATCGCTCGAAAAATAACTCGAACCTGCTCGACTCTTTAAAAGCGCCACGTATCTCGTGTTCTTTGCGCGCCTCCTTCGAAAATTCGAACGCAGCCGTTTCTCGAAATTTTCACGCGTGCCTGAAACATCATCGCCCGAATACATCGGCCTCGAGTTGGAGAAGACGATTTTCGAAAATCGGGTACGAACATTTTCCAAAGGACGGGCGATAATCTAGAAATCGTTTCACAGCCGAGAGCAAGAGATAAAACGGAGAAGACGGAAGAGTAGCAGCGGTAGGCGATCTGACCTTCCTTGGGACGAGAGGTGATCTGGGATCGCGCCCTCTGTCGGAGGTACGGTTACGCGGTGGAGAACGATAACGGAACGTTCTTCTTCTTCGTCTTCTTCTTCTTCTTCTTCTTCTTCTTCTTCTTCTTCCTCTTCCTCTTCCTCTTGTTTCTTGACCGTCTCGTCGAACGGCATTCGGTCCCGCTGTCGACTAACCGCTTTCGGTGATGTGGAGCGACGAGATTCTTCGAAGAAGCGGAAGACCAGGCATCGCACGGTGGATTACTGGGGAAACGAAAGAAAAGACGAGGGAAAAGACGAGCGAAAAGAGAAAAAGGAAGGAAAGGGGGAGGGAAAAAAAGTAAAGACGGAGGGAAGAAAAGCAGGCGCGTCGTTCGAGTCGAGACGAGTGGGAATTTTTGGTCTAAACGGAGGCCATTCGACAGCGTTCGGAGCAAAGTGGTTATGACCGTGTTCGGTGATTCGAAGCTCGGAATCCTGGCAGAACCGCGGTGGCATTGCAGTCGCAATCGCGTGTCGACCGCTCGTTACCACCGCCGGAAGTTGTCATCGACTCGATCGAATACCTTGCTCGTGAGCAACCGACCAAGCGAGCGGAGCGAACCTGCTCATTAACTTATTATCGATTACTCGACGCTTTCGGCGTCGCAGTCGGTCGGACTGTCATTTCCAAGTACGTCGGACGTACCTCGAGGTCCGCTGCTGTTCGCCTCTTTCGTCCTCTCGAGAGGAGACTGTCTCGCGCGAGACAGCCCCGTCGGAAGCAGAAAAACTTGCGAGACAAAAGGATCGCGCACCGGTCTTCTCGAATTTTTATACGTTGCCATACAGTTTCGTGAGAATCTCGTCGCAGGTGGAACCGATCCGCAGACAAGTGGAATTCGATCTTCGGCCTGGACCAAAGGATACACGCGGGAACTCGCAGCATCGTGCATTCTGCTTCGCTTTTAACCTTCGCCCTCCTTTTCTTCCTCTCCTTCGATTACATTTTTTCCTCCGCGTGCAAATTCGATTACTTGGATGCTTGCTCGCGTCGACGCGAGCGTTCCTCCAAACGTTTCAAAGTCCGCTCCTTTTTACGTTTCTTCCGAGCGTCGTAGCTGTCTCGCGAACCATTCGCACAGCGCCTGCTTGGCAGTCCGTTGATCCGTTAAAACGAACAGCGTATCTATTTGTCGATCGATCCGCGGGATCTGGTAAGACGAAAGGGATAAGGAAGAGAGGAAGAGAGAGAAGGTGGATCACAGACACGCCCTCCTCGTTTCTTAGGGAGGAAGAGGGCGAGGCCCTTCCTCGATCGAGCCCACCTCGTTTTCGATAATCACCGAGATCCCTTGGAGAACGATCGCTTCTTATATCGGTTTATCTTCTTCCTCTTCGAAGAAAAACTGGAATTTGTCCTGGCGAACGATACCCGCTACGTTCCTTAAAAAAAAAAAAAAAAAAAAAAAAAAAAAAAAAAAAAAAAAGAAAAA
>NT_177498.1:426656-583888 GCF_000188095.3 Bombus impatiens
CTTAAAAAAAAAAAAAAAAAAAAAAAAAACAAAGAAGAGAAAAAGAAAAATTATCCTCGTCCCTTGCACGGCTTTTCCTACTTTTTTCTTCTTTATTTTTTATTTTTCTTTTTTTTATAGAACACAGCGATCCAAAATACGAGACAGCTAACCGAGAAAGTGGGTTAATGCTTAATCGCGTTTAATTGTCCGTTTCTCGGCACTGGTTCGCCCGCAATTACCAGAGGTTACCTTTGAAACTCCCTTTGACCCTTTTCAAACGGATTCAGCTTCTTGGCCAGAAATAGCAAGCAAATATTTCAAAGCGCAAATTAAACGCATAACTCGATTAAAAGTATCGATTTCGTTATAAAGCACTTTGGTTCGCGACAGTCGTTTCGCCGAGCGTAACTGGAAATTTATTTATTTTCGAGTTGTTCTTTAAAAAAAAAAAAAATACGAAGGACGCTAGATCCGATTCTCGATTGTACGTATTCTCGGGACGAAAGAGCAAAGTACTGAAATTAAAACGGGATTTCCAAGCTGTTTCGAACGCGCAGTTTGCCGAAACTCTAATCTCTATCGATGGAGCAAGTCTTTTCGCCTCTTCTTCTATCGACGCGGCTCTGGTGGCAAATATTCGTAGCTATTCGATAAGAAACGAGCTTGACTCGACTGCTTCCTAACGTTTCGCGTGTACGATCGTCCGTTTCGCAAGGTCCGAGCATCCAAGAATGCCTGCTTCTTACCACCTACTTAGTCACCTAAGCATCGTCGATTCCAGGCAAGACAGAAATTCCTCGTACGTCTCGGTTTTTCCGCGATATTTGATTTTCCGGCCAGGCCTCGGACACCGTACGTCCATACAGGCTTAACGACTGTTTCGCACAGCGAGTTGGCAGCATCCGCGCACCAGCCGATACGCCAATTTTTCTGAACATTTTTTACGCGTTGCATCGTTCGTACAGCGTGCTGTTTCTCCGTTTACATAGTGTACGTTCTATCCATCGGCAGAACTAAAGTAAAAAGTCGACGATCGGAACCGGCGAGGGAACTTTTGAAAGGCGAAGACGTGGAAGCCGACGGCTGAAAGAACGCTGTCAGACTCGGTCTAACACCGAACCTCTAATTGAGATCATTTCAACTCGGTTTGCGTCAATCTACGCGAACGGAGGAAGTTTTGTCCATCGGTCGGTGTCGCGACGGAGCTTGCCGACTGTCGGGAACAGCGGAAAAATTAGGGGTTTGCGAGCACGACTTGCCGAACGGCCCGCTTCGAGGACGGATCGCATTTGCGAGCCGTAGAACGAAAGCGATCGAGCGATCGGCATCGGAAATCGTTGCTCGTGCGACGAGTTTTATCTCGACACGTTAAAACGACCCTACTGCAGCATTAATTCAGACAATTTGCGACGTGGTCCACGCTCGGTCGCTCTTGTTACATTCTTTTCGTGTCTTCCCATCGTCCTCCTGCCCCTCTCGGCGTTCATATACGTGCTTACTCTCCTCTCCTCTCCTCTCCGCTCCTCTCCTCTCCTCTTCTCTTCTCTTCTCTTCTGTCCGCCTGCTTCCGTCATCAGTTCGTCTCCCTAGTCGTTCGTCTCCTTCGGATGAAAAACGCAACGATCGACGCAGATCGGATTAGAAGCGATACCACGATACGATTATCGGCATACGTCGTTGGCGTTATGTCATCGTTAGCGCGATCCAACGAGGATTGTTCGTATTTTTCGTTACATCTAACGTCCTGGTAATCGGCCAGCTATTTCTAATGTCGCTCGCGAAGAATTCGTCCGGAAAAACCGTAGTACGATACGCGAGGAACGCGAACACTCGTCGATATTTATAAAGAACGGGGAATATTTACCCGTGAGATTTAAAACGCGTAATACCTACGCCGGCGTTTTCAAATATCACGTAGGTGCGAACGAAGGATAATTTCATCGCCCAACTCCACCGATTAATCAGCAAGCAGCCGTATTCGTGCGTAGGACATCGCGATTCGGATAAAACGAGCGATCTTTTCATTCGCTGTCTTTCCCCTCGTTCCCCCTTCGCTGGCGAGTCCGAGGCAACGTTAACACCGATTCGGTCGTGAACGCAACATCAACAATAAGTGCGAATTTCTTTGGTTAGCTGTCTTCTTGGTAGCTGAGGATACCGCGTGCACGGTGAATCGAGGAAGGAGCCGATGCAAAAAGCGGAATAACCAGAAATTTACTCGGAATATGAGCCTCGTGAAAAGAAACAACGGAGATCTCGTTGGAGGCCGAGACAAAAGGGGGGCTCGTTGCATGTTGGCCAGCCTTCTCGTAATTTCGCCCTTGCAAAACAGGAAGTGCGATACAAAGAGAGCGAGGCGCCGCGTTCTTTTTTCCTTCCGCGATGCTAACGAAATTAAAGGTTCCTTTGTCGCCAGTTTCACGAAATACGCGTATCTACACTTTGCAATAAGGCCCTCCTCTTCCCTAAGAGGATCGTTGTAGAGGGAAAGAGGAACGAGCTGTACTACTTTTCGCAGCACCGCTTTTTCTCAAACTCTCCTCTCCGTCATGCTGATACGACGACTCCATGGTACAGTACTCGACGAGCAGAAACGAGATACAACGGGTTTTCGGTGTCCGTACTCGTCGATCGAACGGCGTTTGCCGCCTTTAGCCTATCGCGTATCGTTGTCTCGTCCACGTTGTCAACCAACTGTCTTCGTGGTTCCGATATTGGTTGGGCTACGTTATATTTTTCCAGCCACCGCGATACCGGAGCATACGAAAAACGTCCGAGAAACCAGAGAGGCGTTCAAGCGAGAGAGGCGTCGTCCGAAAGATTTGAACGAGGTACGTGTCGTTTCCGCGTTAGCGGAGAATCTAGACGCGTTCCTAGACAGACGCAACTATTTTTATTGCGGCGTTATCGTTGAGCGTTATCGAGCAGCGAAGGCATTTCTTCCAACGGAATATTCCAACGTATCTTTCTCGCGAAACTCGCAAATATTTTCGTTGAAAGAGGAATACGCGTCGATCGATTATATCTGTCGTTTGGCTGTAGAAAAGAGATATCCGTCGTTTCGTATCGATAAATAGCGTGGAAAATTGGATTTTAAAGCGAGTGCTAATTCCGTCGGGTTACCTAGATGGGTCGAGTTGTTCCGAAACGGTTCCAACGGCGTCGTTGGAGGAACAGAGAATCGCGAAATCCGAGCGCCTTTCATCCGTGATTGCAGCATAGAGACACGATTTACTAGGTTCTTTCAATCGAGGCATGAGCCAGAAGTTTTATCTCTGACGTTTCTGTTCTTTACAAAATCAGGAAATCCGTCTTTTTGCAAGGGGGCCGAGGCACGTTTCACGCGTCTATGAATGAAGATCCATTTACATACGGTTTCGTATGGAAATTAGGCTGTAGGGCGCGCGAAACCTGTTCCAAATGCTCCGCTAAAACCGATTCTTAGCTTCAAAACCGATCCGTATTTGATAATTTTACCACTGCCGCGAATGTATACGCTCGCGTAACTGTTTTTCCACGCTTAACTTATTCTCCTAAAAATTCAATCGAGAAAGAATAGAGAAAATAACCGATAACCACGATGTTTTCCAACAAATAGGATATTTAGCGACGTAAGTGGTAAACGCGTAAACTAACCTCGATCCGACACGTTCGTCTTCGATGAAACTTCTTACCGGTAAACTTACGCTTCTTTGCTACGATCTTAACGGATTGCAACGCGTTTACCTCCAACTACGAGATCGTCGTCACATCGTTAGTATCCACGGCATCCGCGTTTCCCAACGATAAACAACGATAACGACAGAGAAGGAAGGAAGGAGGAAGGAAGACGGAGGTTCGAGGCAAACATCGTTACGCGTGAAACGATAAGCCGCGCTAAGCGGTTTCGAAAACGTCTTACGAGACTGGCAACGATTTTCCCACGACTCCTCCCACGACCTACACAGATTCTTTTCGAGGTTCTTCTTTGCCTTTTCGCCCCCTCGCCTTGTTCTCGTTGGCTGTCTTTCTCGCGTATACGAATCGTATTGACCGAGTCTTCGTCTCGGGATGCGAAGAGCTCACTCGGTCATGTAACGGGATGCAAGGAAAACGCACTCCAACTCCCTTTGATTTGCTCGCACAATGACGGCTTTCGTCCGAACAATGGCCATGCGAGGGTAAGATACGTGCTTTTCGAAGGTATCCGCCCGGTCGCGGAGAAGTTGAGGAAATCAGGACCGCAAAAGACGGGCTACCTGGTCGTCTGTAGCCGGATGGACGAGAGACGCCGAGGGAAGAAAGAAAAAAAAAGAAAGAAAGAAAGGAAGAAAGAAAGAAAGAAAGAAAGAAAGAAAAAGCGTGCGGGGAAAAGAAGTCGTGAACGCGCGCAGAACGAAGAAGAGGGAACGACTGGAAATACAAAAAAAAAGGAGGCACGAGAACGAAACGTGGCGGGATCGAGCACCTACGTCGATATACCGGTTACGCGCGCGCGATCATCATCCCCCTGCTTGCGACATGGCCGAAAAGTTTCTCACGAAAAGGAGGAACCGTACCTACGGTGGTCGACTTTGTCCAGAAGAAACGAAAAACGATCCTTCCACCGCCAAGCCACGCTCCTTTTTTCCTCTTCTCCTATTTCTTCGTCGAGTCAGAAAAGAAGATGCGCTCCGTACGAGGAAACAGAACACGGATGCAGACCGCGGCGTAGATCCGTGTATCCGTGTGTCCGTGTGTCCGTGTATCCAAGCGATCCCCGTGCACTTACGTTTGCAGCTAGAAGCAAAGAGCAGGTAAGAAAATGAAATTACCGTAGCTAGAAAAATGGCGTCGTCCTATTAGTATTTACGAAGAAAATGTCAAGCCGATAAGCGTTTCGCGGAGTTCGCGCTCCTACCGCACCTTCCACTCCCTCCTGGATCGCTTACGTTACTTACGTTGCTTACATAATAAGCGATGAACTCTCGGAGAACTCTTCTCCTCGCCTTTCTCATCCTGTCCCGGTCCCTCCTTTCTTTTCTAACCGCTCGTCTCGTTTCCTCGCGGTGGCACGGCGGCACGGCGGCACGGCGGCAACGGTTAGCGACGACCAAGGCGACGGTACACGAGCGCATCGCGATGGAGCAGCGATATCGGGACCCCGGCATCCAGAGTATAAAGGGAAAACGGTCTCGAACAGGAGGGAGTAGAGAGAACACGGAGGTCGACGTTACGCCACTGAGAATTTCTTCTGGCGATCCTCTTCGTCCCGATAGAGCTGTCGGTACCGTCTTCCTCTCGCGTCCACTCGTACCACATATCTTTTGCGCAACTCGATTGGCTTAACTCGCGCGCGCCACGCACATAACCTATTCCGCAACCACTCCGATTCCACCGGGAATATTTGCCCGCCAACAATTTTTCAAATCCTACGCGCCATCTTGCGACTTCCGTGTCGTACAGTTCTTCGATCTCGACCCGTTCTAATTCTTCGCGATGATAACGAAACGAAAGGCGTATCCTCGGAAGCAACCTAACCACTTAGTATTTCATCCTTTCTCTTTTTCTTACGAGTCCTGTAAGCCGGTGAAAGACGCGAACGAACCTTTAAGCGGCCGATCCTCCTCGTAGATTATTTCATAAGCATTCCCAATACGGAAAAGTTCATCCGCTCATACCCGGTATGAGCTCGAGCCGTTGCGCAAGCGATTCCAAGCCGGGGATCGCTCGTTCGTGCGCTCCTTGCCTCTTTGCTTGCTTATACGCGTCCGTGTTCAAATTCTCTGACATAAATGCATATATAAATACACAGAGTTACGTACGTGTACCTTCGAAAGTTGAACTGCACGAAGCTCGCAGTCCTTAAACGCATCGGAACGTTCGAATCGACTAGACGTTGCAAACATTGGACGCGTGCTGCCCTCTCTCGTTCTCTTTCTCGTTTAACTGCAAACACCGTGTTTACGCACCTACACATACTCGCGTATCTATCGAACCAGCGAGTATAAACGTTTCCATGTAGTAAATAACTTTGTGCGAACGACTCGCGATAATTAATATATATATATATAAATAATAAATATTACAACGATAACCTTTCCTATCTTAATACCGCGTTACTGCAAAACCTCGCGTTTGTAATACGCAACTTTTGATACGAACTGATTGCTTTTTCCGTCTTTCTTTCTATTCGATACTTGAGTAAACTATTACTCGGTAACGAATCGTACAGATTCGTATATAGAATCGCGTATACAGCGTATTTGTGTTCTTATCCTATTTACACTGCTGCGGGACAACGACGTTTTACTCTGTCTATCTCCTTTCATCCGATTCAACAACGAAATATCGATGCCGAGTACCGAATGCGATAACTGCGTTCCAACATTATAATAGCGACTAAATGGTTTAATCGCGAATAGAGACGAATACGAACCGTAACGTTAAGCTACAAACTAACGATACTATAAACGATACTAGAACGTAGAACGACGAGGGACCGAATGGCCGTTCTCGGATATTTTAACGATATTTGGAAGCAAAGGTCGAACGAATCGACTAAATCGATCGAACGACTTTTCATTTCGTGTTCCAAGCTCCGACTCGTCGTATATTCTTTCGATAAGAATAACAGCAGGAGGAGGAGAGGAACGAGCGTAGAACCATGAAATTTGATTAGCTTTCGCAGCTACGCGTGTGTTGGTTATGTAAGTTGGGGCGAATTAGCATTCGGTTGGTGACCGAATCCAACGTAAAATTTAAAAAACAGACAAGAATATCGGGCCGTAACTCGTTGGTAATCTTTGGCAGAGTCTCCGTACGGCCGATTGCTAATCGCTTGCCTCCTGAGAAATTCAAGCGGATCTACCTCGATCACGTAGGGGCGATTTCAAAAACGGGACACGTTGTCGCGAGCATACTCACGCCCATGCGCGCACCTACGTGATCGGGTTTTGTTTTCCACGGCCTCGTGTACGCGGAAGAATTATTCCCAAAGGGCTTACCGCTTCGCGCTGTCCCGGAAAAGGTGTGCGTACACGCGGCCGTTAGCATTCCTCCGCAACGCAGACGTCCGATCCACGAAATCTAAAGGAACGATCGATGTTTTCCTCTTTGTTGCTTCTTTATTTTTTTATTCAAGGTCGCGTCAACTATCTCTTACGGTCGTTAGCGGCCGCGATCGACGAAATACGCAATTAAAATACGCAACGAACGAAGCGTGAAACGGGATAAGGGCAGGTTACGAACTCGAACAACGATATCCATATAACGAGATACTTGGGCTCCAGCGTACCTCTTACCTACGAAAGAACCCTGCCCCGATTAAGACTATCGCGTAAAGTTGCATGAACGATAAGCGTCAAGGGTATTACGTGTTTTACCAACGACGATGTAAACCGTACGGTACGAGCGAGACGGAAACGTTGCAACGCGTCCTGGTCGAGCGTCCTTCTCGAAAAATATGGACGTCGTATGTATCCTTTCCCTCCAAAAAGAAAGACCAACCATCGAGATGTACGTACGCGTACGCGTAAAATCATGCACGAGAGTAGGATCACTCTACTTGGAGGAACCAGTAGGAAAAGAAGCCGGGCGATGTAACAGAAACGAACGAAAGAAAGCCACTCTGCCGAATCGATGGACCGACCGTTTTCGGAATGTTGGAAAGCTTGCATTTCGGCGATACCATAGCAATAACAGCAACGCGTGGTGTAGATCGGGTCATCTTGATGCAGGCGGCATGCGCGAGATAACAGTTTGTTGTATTTTGATAACGTTCAGAAACCGTGATATCCGTTTAAAAATCCTAACGATAGTCGCCTTTACCTTTCGCCTTGGACCAAAGTCAAGGGCATCGCCTGGTCGAACAGACAATAAATACCATACGGGGCTATCTATCGGAAAAATTTGTCCGTGTCGTTCGTATTTTTCCAGATATTTGAGCGTTTCCAGCTAAACGACGCGTATCGTACGTCGATCGTGGAGAGTCTAGAGGGTCTCTTACGCACGATAATCGGACACAAAGCCGAAGATAGATCCGTCGTATCGTTCTATCTTCGACTTTTTACATCGTCGTGATTTTGACAAAATTCGGACGAACCGGTTCCACGTTCTCCAGTTCTGCAGTTACGTCAGACGTTACTCAATGCGAAAGAACTCGATTGCACCAGCCGCAGAAGCGAGGGAGTTGTGCCATCCTCGCTTATCTCTTCCTTTCTTTCGCTATAGCGCGCTACTTCTTTGGCGTATAAAGTCGAGTCGCTTTCGAAGGATATCGTCCGCGCTACGAGTGCCACCTCGAGTTTCAGCTCCGTCCCCGTCTTTTCTAAAGACGCTCGTTCGCATTGGACCTAAAATCAAGACCAATCGGTTCGTCACGGCGATAAAGATGCATGGATGACGAAAGAGATATTTAAAGAGAGAGAGAGAGAAAGGAAACTCCGTGAATCTCATGGAAGGCAGCGCGTTACGCGTGTTCGATTACAGTAAGCACGCTTTCCTCGTGACATAATATTATTTAACCTAGAATAATACCGTGTACGATGGTTGCGTAAGGATAGAATTCGCGTGTCGGTAATTCGCGACACGGCTGCGAACGCGAGGCTGGTTCTTTTATTATATAAAGCCACGGGTTGCGCCGAGACCGTTCGGTCGACTACTGTCGCGTTCGCGGCAGCGCCTCCAGGACAGAAAGTTTCCTTCGTGGAACTGGCAAAGTTTTCGAACGGCTTCCGCCGAATCGAGCGCTGTTGCGCGATCAAAGAACTCGTCGAAACGAGACAATGCTATGCAGAATACGATACGTTAAGTCCTGTCTATGTAACATTGGTATTCCAGATAGCGCACACGCCTCTTGTCGAGGAACAACGAGGAAAGTCGGAGAACGTCGTGCCGTTGCATCGCTAACGCGACTCTCTTTACTCGTGATTCCTCCGCTTCGTGAATCCTCGCGCGACTCGTGATCCGTGATTCGCGATCCGCGTTTCGGCCCTAAAGGTCGATGTGAAACGCCGAGATACGATCGTTTATGTAACACTCGCTTCTCTTTTACTCCGTAGCTACCCTCCTAGCCTTACAGACGCTAGCTTAACCGATTTTTTTCTTTTCTTTCTTTTTTTTTTTCTCTTTTGTTACTTCCGGCCGCTATCGAAAATTTTTATCAGCGGTTACCGATAATCGGTACGCAGACAAAGCACGCCAAACACGGATCCTCTATTCGTTTGTTGCGTACAACTTTCCTTAAGCGGGGAGAGCGGGTATATCCGCTGCAGTTGATCGTTCCGTCGGTGGGCCGAGCAACCAAAAACAAAATTCCATCACGAATAATGGTTACTGACGACGAAAGAGAATTCTCTCGTATGCAATGGCTATCGGCGATCAAAAACGCTTTGTTAATCTACAACGATCGGTTGAAGTAATCTGTTGTAAATTCTTGTACCTCGATCCCTTTCGTTTTGGTTGTATCACACCACCTTAGGTACGGAAGATTATTACATTAATCGGCGTGAAATTATCGGCGTTATTCACCGTGTTACCGAAATCGTTATCTACCGAATGACCTTCTATCGCGTCGATTCGTCATTTCCAGCATTTTAAGCTCGCGTATCTACGTCCGATCCGACGATAAACACGCGACGAGTTCAAACAACGAATTCGAAAAATCCAATTCCTTGCCATTAGTATTCCGATACGTTGACATTCAAATATAACGCTTAACAGAGACTTCGTATAAATCGAGAAACACGAGTGGCCGGAAACTTTTGGACACGTTATACATATGCATTAGTAACTGATTCCGATACGCGCTATTACTATTCCTCTCTATCGTATCGTATCGTAATATATAAACGCCATTGCTCGCAACTATCTGGAACAAACCGTTTACCGATTTGATGGAAACTCGATCGTCCACCTTCCCCTGTGTTTCCTCGTTGCCTGCCGCCGCCGTCCTACGTATCGCTTTCGTTTTCATTTGGAAAAACGCTCTAGAAAGAGGATCGATTCGTATCGTTCAGCGATATGGCCGCTGCATAATTTTCGATTCGCAGCATCCGCGATGCTGATGCAACGCGCGCGCGCGGACGAGTTCACGAGAGACTCTCTTAACCGCTGCTGCAATTACGTTGACGCAACACCGAGAGACAGTCGGATTCGCTTTCTCTCATCTTTCTAGCTCTCTTCGCATCCTTCGACGATCTTTGCAATGTCCGACGTTAGAGATCGTTGGTTCGGCACACGTTCGTATCCGTATCATCGGTTACGTAACGGATCGGATCGGATCGTAACGGATACGCTCTATCCACGTGTTTCCTTCGTAATATACACGTGGAATATCGAACATTAGGAAACTCGGGAGAAACGCTATGCAACTGTCGATGAAATCGCACGGATCTTTTACGTACGCCGGCTACGAAAAGAGTACTTGTACACCGTTATATTTATTTTATTCGGCGGGTAAATTTTTCTTTATTCGTCTACCGATTGATCGAGATGAAATCCGCCCTTTTTAAATACGAATAAGCGTATCTGGCGAGAAGGTGGTCTCGAGGAAAGAAAGCGACCTTTAGCATTCAGCGACCAGCTATCGATTTCGCGTACGTCCGAGATACGAACCGTTGCATCTTCGCTGCGGTTTCGCCGCGGTAACCGTTGATAAAAATGTACACCGAAATGCTTCTGGACGCCGCGTTCAACGCGCTCAACGAATCGGTGTTGCCCAACCGTGTAACGAGCATAGAGGAAAAGCGTAATCCGTTAAGTAAGCGATACAGGGAGAGAAGAAAATGGAATCGAGTTTAGACGATGGATGGCGGATAACAGTGGATAACAGGGTCCCGGGGACGAAGGAAGAATGCGAGGCAAGTACGGCCCGGGTACAACGTGGTACATAAGCCGGATGGGTTCGTCTCGTGTTCCAAGTATTACAAGAGCGACGTCCACGTGTCGGGACTGTCAATTCGTAAAGTCGCGCACGACGAGCATCTTCGTCTACGTTCGCCCACCTTCGGCCACCGGGTTTTGCCCCTTCCTTCCTCGCCTTTTCCACGGGAACGTTGACTCCGAGGCGTGGCGCCGGAACTCGAGAAACATCCTAGCCCGACGACCTCCTCGGAAATTACGCGAGTCGTGATCGCGTACCATTCACGATCGCTCGCCCATGCTACGAATCTCGTTTCGAACCTCCTCTGCATCATCCGCCGCTCTTCGTTAACGTTCGACCAACCTTCGATCGACCATTACTTCCAGCCGCCATTTCGTTGCCTGCCCCGATTCCAATCGATTTCTCAGAATCGCGCAAAACAAACGAGATATATAATCGATAAGATAAATAACGGGAAAGATAAACTGCTTTTTTCTGCCGTTTTGTTTGCGATTCCGCTTAAAGGCTGGTACGTCCGTATTTAGTCGTCGGTTAGTTTGCACGGTCGACTAACGGAAAACGATACGCTTCGCGCGTTCTCAATTTTAACGAGACAAGATACATTTTCTTCCGTAGCGAAATTCGCGCTGTTTAGCCGTTTATCGACGGCACGAGATTTTTCTCCGTTCGATTTGCCAAGCGAACGAAAGGAACGCGGACAACTTATAGGTTTACGTAGCTGTAGCGAAATAAAAGTCTGTATGAAAACAGGCGTACCGTCGTGTACGTTGCGAGGCAGGTTGCGTCTTGCGAGCAGAGCAGACAGGAAACGAAGCAGGAACTGAACTAGCGAGCACGTTATTGATCGGTGGCCGTCAGTGCGCCAGCGCAGCGCGATCCTGAGGGCAAAACAGTAGCGATCTACCCTCGTTCGCGTTTCCAGTGCAGTGTTCCAGTGCTGTTTTATCGCCCATTCGGCGCTTCTTGTCCGACGCTTATCAAAGTGCCGTCGCGCGTTGCTAATATGTCCGGTGGTACGTATGCAAGCGTCTTTTCTTCTCTCTTTCTTTCTTTCCTTCTTTCTTTCCTCGCCTTCTTTCTCTCGTCTTTCTTTCTTCTTTCGAGAGACGAGACTCTGCAAAAAGGGACAAGGGTGAGACGAAAACGAGAAGCAGGACAATGAAAAACGAGAAGACGGGAGACGAGCCAAAGCGAACGACGTCTCGAGCAAATTGTTAATCGTCTGATCGTTTTGTCTGATTCATCAAGACAGGGACTATATCGGATTCGCGACGTTGCCCGAGCAAGTGCACAGAAAATCGGTTAAAAGAGGATTCGAGTTCACCCTGATGGTGTTAGGAGAAAGTGGCCTCGGCAAGTCTACTCTGATAAACAGTCTGTTCCTCGGTGATCTTTACAAAGACCGACGAATCCTCGATGCCGCTGGTTGGTACTATACGTACAAACATACTAAGTCGCACGTTCGACGATCATTGCCAAAACTAGTCCTTTCTAGAACGCATTGAAAAGACAACAACGATAGAAAAGAAGACGATGGACATCGAAGAACGTGGAGTCAGGCTACGTTTAACGATCGTCGACACACCTGGTATAGTTTCATTTAATACTTTATATACGGTCGAAAAAAGTTTTGCCAAAGGTCGCGGTTTTAGTGGACGCGTATTCGGACTGACTGGCGTTCCAAACAACGTAACGTCCGAATACCGCGACGCGTACACTCGTAAAAATCTCTCTCTCTCTCTCTCTCTCTCTCTCTCTCTATGTATATGTTTGATTTCATTGACGTATCGAGTTCATCAGAATGTCAATTCATCGGAATACGCATCCATTGTAACCGTAGCCTAACTCTCGCATCACACGTTAACAGTCGCCTACAATATTATTATCCGAACGAGGTGTCGTTACATAATCGCATTACTCCCGCATTCCACTAAATTATTTATACATCGTTCCGTTATATTATTAATTGCGTTACAAAGAGCCACGTTCCGTTACCAATTGCATCGAAAAGAGAGCCACGTGTCGAAGAAACGGATAAAAAAACGTCCAACTTGCACACTATGACGTCGATATGATACGATATGACGTGAAATAGGCGAGTTTAATGTAAACGTGTTACGCGAGAGTTGTCTGGCCAGGAAAATGTCACGAAATTTCCACACGCGCTACAAAATCACGAATTTGTATTCAGGATTTGGCGATGCGGTAAACTGCGAAGACACTTGGAAAGCGTGCTCAGCCTATATCGACGAACAGTTTCGACAATATTTTACGGACGAGAGCGGATTAAATAGGAAGAACATCCAAGACAATCGAGTACATTGCTGTTTATACTTCATACCTCCTTATGGACACGGGTATATCCGAGCATCTATCTATATCTGACACTGTATCGCCTCCTCTGTTCCCTTACTACCACCTTTCCTCCTTCGTAGACTCAGACAAATCGATCTGGAAGTATTGAAACGATTGCACCGTAAGGTAAACGTGGTCCCCGTAATTGCAAAGGCAGATACGTTAACGACCTACGAAGTGAAAATGTTGAAGGATCGAATACTCGCTGACATCGAAGAGCACGAGATTCAGGTAGTATCCGTCGTTCCTGTAATTTTCCTCTTATTTAACGAACCTGCATGCAACCGAAGTAGAGAAAAAACGAGAGAGAAAGAGAGTGAGAGAGAGAAAGAGAGAGAGAGAGAGAGAGAGAGAAGGAGGGAGAGAGCAGGGGAAGAGAAGCAGGCAATTAACGTGAAAAGACGCACGATGTTTTGCGCCTAGATATATCAATTTCCGGACTGCGACAGCGACGAGGACGAGGAATTTAAGCAACAGGACAAAGAGCTCAAAGCGTGCATCCCGTTTGCTGTGGTCGGCAGCTCGACGGTGCTGGAAGTCGCGGGCAAGAAGGTCCGCGGTCGCCAATATCCCTGGGGAGTGGTAGAAGGTAACTAGATCTCGGATTTTCCAAGCTGGCCGATGTTTCAAAAATGGCCATTTCTGCATCACCTTGCGAGCGAAAAGTCTCAACTTCTCCAACTTCGCATCTCGGACAAGCGCTAACAACAGTTTCTCTGCCTCGAGAGATCTCGTTCGCAAGCAGGCGCAACAATTGTCATTTTTAACGCGCTCTTTCACGAATACAGAAAAACATAGTCGAGACGATAGTGGCGTCGAGTAATCGTTCAAACAGGACATTAACGTTTGACTTTCGATCGGCCGCAGTGGAGAACCCGAAGCACAGCGATTTCGTGAAATTAAGAACGATGCTGATATCCACGCACATGCAAGATCTGAAAGACGTGACACAGGATGTGCATTACGAGAATTTCCGGGCGCAATGCATTTCTCAAATTTCACAGCAGGCCATCCGGGAACGGAGGTATTTACGCATGTAAATAAGTATTGCATTTCAGTAGGTATACTTCTCTCTAGATGTACGTACGTCCGTGTATATCTTTTCCCTTTTACGTATTTTTTCTCTCTTTCGTCGTTTTCCCGACCTTTTTTCCATCGTTTCTCCATCGTCTTTCCATACTAGTCTCTTCGTAGTATGCAAGGTGTCTCGGACGAATGAGAAAAAGCTTCTCAGGATAAAGTGAGACTATTTGAACGCGGGCATTCTTTCGTTCGGGATATCCAGGTCTGATCCGATTTAGCCGAGACACCCTGCGTTTCACTTTCTTCTTTCGATTTTATTGATCGAACGTGCCATCGATCGAACGTAATCGATACAGCCCAATTCCGCCAACAAACACATAATTTTATTTTCTCTCGTCCACAGTAAGCTGAAAAGAGATTCGGGCCCGCATTTTGAGAACAGTATATCCGATACCGACAGGCTACTCCTGCAGAAAGACGAAGAGGTAAGAGGCATCGTTACGATTCAAACGATATCGATTAAAGCAAACAGATCCGTATAAACGATTATGTATCTGTTTGAATAAAAAACGACGTTAATTTGTGCAAAGACACAAGTCGTGTGTAATATGTTTCCGGTAATCGTAAAAAATACGAAAATCTCAAGCCCGGCATTTTACCGAATTTCCTAGTTTTAGCGTACGATATTCTTCGAACAACCCCAAAGTAACGCAACAACTCCAAAGATCACGCCGGCTGGCAAAAGATCGCTGTTTCCAAGACGTTTTCATAAAAGCAATTGCATATTTGCGCCAGTGATCACGTATTTCGTGATTGAACAAAGTGCATCCATCATTTTCCTACTTCGCCGTTTGTAAACGGTTCCTAGAATTATTTCTAAAATCTTACCTTCGCAGATACGAAGAATGCAGGACATGCTGGCGCAAATGCAAGAGAAATTGAAGGCTACGGGCCAGGTTGGAACTGGAATCGGTCTCAGAGGACGAGTCGGCAGCCTTGGAAACGATCTGGACTCTACGGACGTCGAAAAGAAACGCAACAGTATTATAGATGTTTAAACTTCCGAGTACCACGATATTATATATATATATTATTATTATTATTATTATTATTATTATTATTGTTCTCATTATTATTAATCTTATTATTATTATCATTATTTTTATTATTATTATTATTATTATTATTATTATTATTATTATCATTATCATTATCATTATTATCATTATTATTGACATATATAATTACGTTTAACTCGGTTTTACGCGAATGCGCACAAGATTATCGAACGTGACTAAAGAAACCAGCAAGTTTTATATGCTCCTGTATGTATTAGATCCATCAGGTTAAATTAATAACCCGATAGGGAATCGAACGAGTTTCTCACCAGGTTTTCACTTTTATATGTATAGTGCATACGTATTGGACTTAAAAGACTGTCGCATTGTATAAACAGCGTTTGATATCACGATACGTATTCACAACGTGAAAAGCTTGTACCTACGTTATATCGTACGTGTAAAAGACACAAGGAAACTACGATAGATGTAAACAAAAAGTATACCGTGTAAGAAAAAGTCCTTGAATAACTTTCTTTCGTTTCGTTAATTCGTCAGCCCGAACTCATCGATCATGTTTAACCGCAGCATTGCGCCTCCGATCCGATTTCTACAACGATAAACATATTATTTATGTAACGAATTCTGATTTTAAAGAATCTTTCGCAAGCAGAAGGTAATTTGAATAATTCCATACCGAGAGTGGTGAAAATTTGAACGATTCAGGAACTGTTACGAGCGCATCAAATTAGCGATTACCGTTGTATAGCCGGATTGCCAATGCGGTTTTATTATTAACTACAATTATAGGCATGGATTCGTATTAAAGTTCCCCCAAATCGCCGTGATTTCATCTCCGTTTCGTCGCACCCGCACCTCGAACGTGGTATAAAATCCACCGGCTTCGTAACATTAAGCTATTTTATTTCAGCCAAGACACGCAGCACTCGTGCCAAGTTGCTAATGATTCCGAAGGTTTGTTCTTTGCGCGATTCATAATTCTCCTTGCGAATTTCCTCTCTCTCTCTCGTCTTTTCTTTTCAACTATATCGCTGATAAAATAATAGAATCCATAGTCTTGCGAACCATGATAAATACAACGTCGATCCCGTTGTAATAAAACACATTCGTCTCTGTAAATATATTTAAACGAATAACTCGCGATAGTTTTATCTTTGCTAATTATTTCGAAGAGCTGAAAGGCGTAAAACATTTTTTCCCCCTACATAGGCATTTCTCTTAACGATGACGTTGGTAGGAATTTTGAGCGAACCTCAAGGACCTGCCTATCTTCCGCCTACAGCGACTGGAGCACGACCAGCTCCTGCTGCTGGTCATCCGGACGAATGGGCCGGTGTAAGTAGCACCAACGTTTCCTTTCTTCTCTTTCGCCCGACTTCTTTTCACGAAAAAATTAGTTGTCTTTAATTTATCTCACCGATATTCGTAGTTTCGTATTTTTACATTCGTAATTTCGTACTACTAAAATTTACGCAATACGATAAAGATTTGCCTTATCGAATTATTATTATCACGCTCGTCGCGTAAAAGCATACCACGATAATTTCATCTACAGTCTGAATAAATACTTTTCTTTCCCCAGCTGGCTTAAACTTTGGCCACCACGAGTCACGAAAGGACAATGAAGCAACTGGAACTTATCACGTGCTATTGCCAGATGGTAGAACACAAATCGTCGACTACGTTGCCGACGGTGGTGGCTATCGGCCAATGGTACGATACGAGGGGACGGCAACTTATCCGGCTGCGGGATCTGCTCCAAGGACACAGGCTGCTACCGCAGGATCCACGAGTAACGAAGGATACAGATACTAAACAATTACATACATCAACGTTGCTTTTTCAAAGCAGGTAAACGTGGACATTCAACGAATGACAGAGCCAAAATTCGGCTAACGACACGACGTTCGTTGCACCAATAAGACAATGCAGCTCCAAATGTTGATTTATAAAATACGTATACTTAGAAAGTGTAGGCAAGTTATATCTTACAATAAAAGCTCCGAAAACTATTTCTTCGTTCGACTACTCTCTTCCCCGCTGTACACTATTTCTTGTGTTTTTCGATAAACTGTAAGACTTCTTGCACATCTTCCTGTGATCCCAAAAATATCGCGGATCTTTGGTGGATCTTCTCGGGCACGATCTCCAAAATATCAATCTCTCCGTTTGTTGCCATACCGCCGGCTTGTTTTACCAAGTACGCCATCGGAATACATTCGTACAAAAGGCGCAGCTACGAATAATAGTTTCGAAAATGCAGCACATGCGTATATGTATTTATAATAAAGACAAATGTTAATAACGTCGAAGGAGAAATGTGACTGTTTTATACCTTGCCGGTAGGATGAGTTTTCGTTGCCGGATAAAGAAATATTCCTCCATACTTTATCGTCCTGTGCACATCAGCAACCATAGAGCCCACATACCTTGCGCTGTATGGTTTCCCATTCTCAGGATATTTCTTCGAATGTATATATTCCTTGATGGCTGTGTCCCAGGCAGTCTCGTATCCTTCGTTGATGCTAAAATCATCGTTACCAGCCTTGTCGCGCATCACATACGCTACGATGCGCAAAACGCCATTATAAATAAATATAATAACAAAGCTAGATACCAGTAGATATTTCCTCTGGGAGGTATGCGTAGATCTTTTTCCGTCAAAATAAATTCTCCGATCGCTGGGTCGTAGGTAAAACCATTGACTCCGTGGCCAGTCGAGAGTACCATCATAGTTGCCGAACCATAGATCGCGTATCCAGCGGCGAGCAAATTTTTACCAGGTTGAAGAGCATTCGCCTCCATAGACGGTCTCGATTCGTTCGGTTTCTTAAAGATTGCGAATATAGAACCAATCGATACCAAACAATCGATATTGGATGATCCATCCAACGGATCGAAGCACACGATATATTTTCCGCTCGCTTCGGTTTCCACTTCGATCGCGTTCGTATTTTCTTCGCTTACGAGTAGGCAGGTTGTGTAAGAGGATGTCAACATATTCACGAACATCTCGTTGCTCAATACATCCAACTTTTTCACGTCTTCCCCCTGGACGTTTTGAGTTCCGGCTATGCCATACCTGTTCGAATAAAGTGTCATTAAAAAGAGGAAAGTATAAAGATTAAGATTGGGACTAGGTGAAGCTTCTCTTCCTAAAAATGCTCGACTAATCGAGTGAGTACATATTTCGTACGTGTACATACCGTGTAAATTCGTAAATTACAATATTTCATTATGAAACGACCGATGTGACGAATCGTAAATGAGGCGCGTAAAGCGTCTCGTCAGAATCTAGCGGCTATGCGAATATTCCAACAAATAACGCTTATCGTTCACGAGTTTCAAGCTATTGAACAAAGCCAATGAACAAACGCAACGCGATCGATTATTTGTCAATCGTCTTTGTTTCGTTATAAAATAATTATTATAACTATTGATCGATTACGATTATTAACTATTAGGTAACAACTATTCGTAATATGGATATTAGTTTTGCAGAAGGTTTGAAAATTTCAAATCAGAAGATGATAATCAAGGAGAAATTTTCAATGCACCGTAAGAAAAGGAGACTTGTAGAAAAGAGCGGACAACTGGACGAATGGACGCTTCTTTAAATTAAGAATCTACGATCTATAAGATCAAACGATCGATATCGCCGTCGATATTCAGATTTCTCAACATTGTATCGACGATATGTACGTGTAAATAGGATGAATCGGAACACAGCGGCAAGTATACAGCGGGGGCCGATCCAGCGGACTAAAACAACAGTTCCAACTAAAAATCGATACAAAGATATGCCCGATATGGCGATGCTGTTTTCGAATTATAGCCACTTCGTGACACTAGAACGTTACTTGGATCAACGATATCCTGGCAAACGGATAGAGTCGTTATTAATCCGTATTTAACTATTCGTCAAACGACTTACACGATCCATGATGCGACGCGTTCGCGCGCTTTCATCGAAACTGGACCTGCTCGCTTCGAGCAATCTCTCTCGTGGTAGGTAAGCAACCACCACAATACGAAACAAACTGTTGCTCGAAGACAAGATCATATCGGGCTTTGTATTAATCGATCTAGAGGATCTCCTACGTACAACGATATTGCGAATCCCTCTTCTATGATCCAACGCACCTAATCCAAGCCCTAGTTATTGTTCATATAGGAAAAGTATTACTGTAACGTTATGAATTTATGCAAAAACATATTAGACTGGGAAAAATGATTGACAAATAAACATGTATATATAATAAATACTCACATATTGGCAATACCGGCTTTCCTAACTACCGAACTGACCGCTTTTACAGCAGTTTGTATGCTGTTGAGAAGCTGAGTTAAATCTCCCGTAGCGTCTTTTATTTTTCGTTGCTCGGACAGTACGAATCTCGTCAGTGTCATGCAGTTAGAATCGAAAGAATCGCTCTTCGAAGTCATGTTTTGCAACTGCTAACTATAGCGTAACTTCTATCCGACGCCGTCTCAGTGAACAGACTACGGCAAATCTGTTTACGCGTAGTCTTATATAAACTCGTGTAAACTGGTCTATATAAATTCGTGCAACTTCTTGATATTAACTTATCTCTATAGCGAAAGCAGTCGGACGAAATGTAACAACATTAAATTTGCGTTATAACTCATTTGAAAGCAATCTCAATTTGATAATAATTCTTCCATTTTCTTCTCTGTTCTAAAAGTACGATTAAGTAAGAACGATTTCCGTCTCGAACTATTGAGAACATTATTTTCTATCTTAAAGTGTCTAACAATCTCCAAGTGACTACAGCAAACAGCGATTACTAGACTACAGATTTTTATGTACCCATGTTTTCCTATTGAATTCCTATTGATTTCCTATTGAATTCCTATTGAATTCCTATGTTTAAGAATATAATTGAAAGAATAAGACTTTGCTGTTAAAAATTGTTTCACACATCAAGTATTATAGAAAGCACCTATACCTTGAATATTTTATATATTTTTTCGTATCGTCTGCATTCTATGCAACTTGTACTTTCGCATAAAATTCCAAATGAATGTATAAATATCTGCGGTCCAATGATTACAGATTACATTGTAACATAACATTACGGACAACGCTTGATGCATAATTATTTACAGCGTTATCAGCTTATATGACAATAATATTCTCAATGATAAATTGTGCAAGGGTTATCGACGCTGCCAATGTTCTAAAGTTAACGCTCGTAACCGATAATGTATTTGAATGTAATACGAGTGCTATCATAATGTATTATACAGGGTTTCTCGTTTTAATCGGTCCACGCAAATATCTCCAAAACTATTGTATATTACTGCGTACCTGTGTACCTGTATATCATTCGAGGAAGCGTTTCAAATCAAACTCATATTGTTTCAAGGCGAACATTTTATCTCGGTGGCAATACCTTCGAGATTTCAAGGTGACATTTCTTTTTTTAATAGAACTACACATTTTTCTTATACACCATTCGATGCAGCTTTCAATTCTCGACAGAAAAGTACCAAGGCACTTTAAAAGGGTCGACAGATGATTAATTCAAATGACATTTTATCATCAATCTTATAGAACTGATCATACAAGGAAAAAAACAAGGAAAGATATAAGACAAGGATTTTATGCTTATGTTTCCTTGTCTTTCGTACACTCGATTTGGTGAAATTAACATTGAAATATCCCTTAAACTAAGCATTTTCGCATACTCGTCGGACAAAATAGTTTAATACTTTTTTGTAGGCAGTTGAAAGATGTATCGAACGGTGTATAAAAATGTGTATAATTCCATTTAAAAAACAAAGGATAAACTTCGGTATTTCGAAAACCCCTCCACCTAGACCAATCTGGCAGTCATCGTGAGACGTCCCTCTTCAGAATTAACATTGCTCCGTTTTCGTCTGCATAATAAACTTGCCGGACCTCAGGCACAATTTTGTATATACGTACGTAATAAAATAATGTTATGTAAATAACCAATACGTAGAAACTCAAACGCAACTTTTTTACTTTTTTATTTTCGTCTTACTCTACCTGGTACTTATAGACGAACCCCTTAAATATTTTGTCAAATCTCTCTCTCTCTCTCTCTCTCTCTCTATATATATATATATATATATATATATTTCTTCTGTTACTTTGAATATGCATATATGATATTATAAATATCCACAATTACATAATATTTATACATTATCCATACGTAATTATTAAAGAAATGATGTACAGATTCAAATCACTTTCTCTAAACAAACATTATTTACGTTCCATCTACACATCCGTTATAACATTAAAACTAAATTCCCTATACATACTGACAAGTGATGCTATCACCGTATTTCGTATTTAAAGAAGGTTTAATTTAATGCAATATCCATTTTTATATGTATATATATATATATATATAAATTGAATATACACGTGAATAAAAATTAATTTGTAAACACTCCAAATATTGCTTAATAGTCGCTAGTGAATAATAATTTTTAGGGATATTTTATATCACTGAAAAAAATCTGCTAAACGGTATAAGTATATTTAATTAAACGACACAGCTATATTTTCGACATTTCACTTTCCACTTAATCTTCGAGAAAATATATATGTACTATTTTATAACATCTCAGATTTTCCCCTAGATTTTGACTACGTAATTTTAGTTACCTTTTCCAGCTGGATCTGTTAGACCGAGTACTCGCAATATTTGAAAGATACATCTATTTACAACTAGTTTGAAAACAATTCAACGTTCATAATTTTTAAGCAAAAGTTATGTTACATTAACAGGTAACTTTATGAAAAATTAGTACGATATAATTATATCTAAAGCAATCGGAAGATAAAATTTGAATTTAATTTGAACGGGTAAAGAGTATGTGCAAGTAGAATGTATTAAGTCAATATATAAGATAATGAAGTAATGATAAAAAATTGGGCAAAAGGTACAAATAATAATTGATTCAGGTACATACAATTAATTTATTCGTTATTCAGAGAAATGTAATTTTGAAAAAAGAAGGGAAGCATTATCGATTAATTATAATAATGCTATCAACACAAGAAACAAAAAGGTCATTCGACAATTGAAAATTTTATTTGTGTAATACTTACGTATTACAATTACAAATAGACAACAATTATATAATAATAGTTTTATTTTAAATTAACGTTATATTGTCTCTTTTGTTTGTTTAGATTAAATTATATTTAGCTTATTGTTTAACTTACATTCAGAGATCTGCTTATTCCTATTAATGGTGGCATAATGCAGAAATCTATCAGATTAAAACGTGAATTTGAAAAACTTAGTCAAAATCCTGTCGAAGGTATTTCTTGTTATCCACGGTCTGAAAATTTTGAAAACCTTGTTGCAACAATTATTGGACCAATTGGAAGCCCATATAGTGGACACGTTTTTCAATTGTCCATAGATATTTCTGAACAATATCCATTTGAACCTCCAAGGATTACATTTCAAACACCTATTTATCATCCAAATATTGATAATAATGGCCGAATTTGTATGGATCTTTTAAACATGCCACCGAAAGGTAACTGGAATCCAACTATCGGAATAAAAAATCTTCTGGATGCTGTAAAATGTCTATTGGGAAATCCAAATCCTGATGATCCTTTAATGCCAGACATAGCGCAAGAATATAAATTTAACAGACAAGAGTTCGACAGAAAAGTACAACAGTTTATGATAGAAAGAAAAAATAAACTGTTATAATTAATCATAACTATAATCAATCGATACCTAATTCCATTTTTTAAGTAATTCAAGTGTGTTACAAATGTATATAATATATTTATTACCTTTCTCTTTTTATAAAGGCGTAAGAAATTGACCTTGTTTTCTTTATGTACTTCTCATATATTTAATACAATTCCCTTATTTGTCATGTCATCTTCTACATTTTCTTGAAAACTTTTATGTTGGGTTTTTCCGAACCTTTTATAAATATACACAGAATGTATAAATATTATGTATAAAGATCGATACAACTTCAGGTCGGTGGACATTTGTAAGAAACGTTCAGTGAAAAATTGTCCTGCAGCTTGAATTTTAAGGTAAAATCTTTTTGTTTTCATTGTATTTTGTCCATCACTGTATAGAAAAACTTTTCAAACAAATATTGAATGGAACTGAAGGAGGTACTATTTGATGTTATTAGCTTTTCTTTATAAGTGGAGATGTAAACCATGTAAACTATATTTTTTTAAAATGCAATAACATTTCTTAATGATGTGCCGATCGATGCACCTCATCTTCCAATGGTGATCTTTACGCATAATATTTATACACTCTTTACAATTAATAGATCATAGTTTACAAATCATTCTTACAAAACTTTCTACTTGCAAAATTCCAAAATGAAAAAAAAATGCTTAAGAATATTTCTTATTCGGAAGTCTTTAATAATTCAATAATAATCTTAGCAAAACTAAGTCAGATTAGATTCATATAAAACCTATGCAGAATTAGCAATAATATATAGATGAATTGATGCACAATATTTTCATACTGTCAGAAATTATTATCAAACGACCTTAAATAATCTCGCACCTTTCACATATTTTTAAGGACAATTGCGTCAAAATATATTTACTTAGAATGTAAAACAATTATATCATATATTTTATTAATCTTTTTTTTATTTATAGCGCATTAAAATGTGTTATATATTGTACCAGAAAACATTCAAATGTACGGATAATGCAATAAATTACTTACTACTTATAGCATTAACATTTATGAAAAAGAATTACCCCTTAAACGAGTAAAAATCTTTTTTCAAATTCGAAACTATAACATCTTTATAACGATATAGATACGCGATTTGAATTCATTTATTTCTACTTATTTCCAAAATAATATAGAATAGAAAAAAATAAAATTATCTATTCCATATTTTATACAACCAATCAAATTTCTTATAGAATGCACTCTCTCGTGAAATAGTAAAACTACTGATATGTTTGAAGTGCCCTCTAGAAAGAAAAGCGCGTAGCTGTTTCTTCAATACATGTTGAGCGGATCATCTCGTTTCGTCGACGGAAACGTACTACTTGCACATCAATTTGCGAATCAATAGTTTTTACATGCAAGTAGTAGCATATATATATATATATATATATATAGAAACAGAGAAAGAGAGAGAGAGAGAGAGAGAAATCAAAACAAATATAATTTGGAAAGAATAAACCGAGTTAAAAGAGATTAAGAGATTTGAAGAAATGCAGAGCTTAAATATTTGATTAAATTTCTATGGAATTCCTTTTAGCTTACTAGGAAATTCCGGAAGTTAAGTAAGGAAAGAGGAAAGTCGCCATTTTGTGCTCATTGAGGAGGATAAAGACTTCGTGAATGACGGCTTGATTCAAGCCGAGTAATCTTTCTGTAATTATTGTTCCTTTGTTTTTCCTTCGCCATTTGTTCGGCTCTGCCGTGTTAAACAGCGTTGATGATTGGGATTCCGCGTGACGATCGACATAAGATCACGGTTAAAATCCGCAACAATATGAAAAGGAGCTCTAGTCGTGACACTCCTCCGCGCGTCAAGAGAAGTAGATCATCGATGGGACGGTAAAAATTTTTCATAATATACTAAACTCTATTTTTAGAAATTTATACGAAGTGTGTATTATTTTACTTTATATTTCTTTACTAGAATAGATACTTAGATATATAGACTTAGAGATGGTATATAACATTACCTAGAGGTAACAAGTACATATGTATATAGTAAATTGTTGAAATTTTTTGTTTTTTACGATATAACAAAAAGTATTTCAATTATAATAGAACTGTTTTAATTAATTTGCAGATATGATGATTCCAGTGATGAGCGAATAACTCCTGAAAGAATTCGCCGACGTAGTAGAGGTGCAAGAAGTCCCAGTCCTCCAACGCGTGCCTCCTCTCATGCACGTTACGTAGAATCAAGCTCCCATAGAGATGATTATTTAAGAGCACCCAGAGAATTACCACCAGAGCGTCCATATAGTTATAAAGTGCTTTGTATCAGTTCAATTCACCCAAAAGCAAGTGACGAAGTGATAAAAGATACTCTTTATAGAGAATATAAGAAGTTCGGAGATTTTTCTATTAGAATTTCTCATGAATTAGATGAACGTGTCGCATATGTTTGCTTCAGAAGTTCAGAAGATGCTAGAGATGCAAAGCATGCAAAACCAAGAATCATTATGTATGACAAGGTAGCACTTGTTGAACCAGTTTATGAAAGACCTGATACCTACCGACGTCCAAGATCGATCACGCCCCCTGATTATGAAAGATACTATGCCAGAAGTCCTGGTCCAACAGATAGACATAGACCTTTAGAAAGATATGAAAGAGTTTATGGACCTCCAGTTGGTTTGCCTCCACCGCACAGAGAAATGAGGCGTGAGGCAATCCCTCCTCCTCATCATGAATTTGTTCGACCACCAATTCATCATGGCCCACCCCACGTTCATCCTGGTCCACCTCATCATTATGGCCCTCCAAGGCATATGATGATTCGACATCCAGTTCATGGATTTGAACGCGTGGAGAATAAAAAAGATAAATTTCCCAATTATTTACATCATGTTTCTCCAGAAGATGACCCACTAGCGACAAGAACACTTTTCGCAGGGAACTTAGAGATCAACATTACAGAAGACGAATTAAGACGTATCTTTAGTAAATATGGAATCGTTGATGATATTGATATTAAAAGACCTCCACCAGGTACAGGAAATGCTTATGCTTTTGTCAGATTTCAGACATTGGATATGGCACATAGATGTAAAGTTGAACTCTCTGGACAATATATAGGAAAATTCCAATGTAAAATTGGATATGGGAAAGCTACACCTACCACAAGAATTTGGGTTGGTGGTTTAGGACCATGGACTTCTGTACCACAGCTAGAAAGAGAATTTGATCGATTTGGGGCAATAAAAAAGATTGATTATATCAAAGGCGATAGTAATGCTTATATCTTATATGATTCAATTGATGCAGCACAGGCTGCTGTAAAAGAAATGAGAGGATTTCCTCTAGGTGGTCCAGATAGGAGGCTGAGAGTCGATTTTGCAGATGTGACTCCTGGATTTGGATATAAACCAAGACCCTACCCAGAAGAAAGTGGAGAATTTAGACCAAGACCAGTAGATTATGAACCTCCTTACGATCCTTACGGGCCAGATAGTGATTTTGGTTATGGACCAAGAGGATTCCGAGGTAGGGGATCTGCACCTTGGCATGAAAGAAGGGGCGGAGGAAGAGGGGGTTATCGCGGGACTTATCCAGAAAATTATATGAGAGAAGAAGCCGATTGGTCTAGCCGCAGACCGCCTCCAGAATTAGAGTATGAAACACCAAGAAGCTTACGTCGATCTTTATCGAGAGAACCTGGTGTAGATAGATCAAGATCAAGATCTCCTCGTAGAAGGCAAATTGACTCTGATTCCGATTCAGAGAATACTCGTAGTGGAATGCTGTCTACTTCTCGAACATTGCCCGAAGTGGCAAGGAAATCAATAGCAATATGGCAAGGAGCACTAATCTTAAAGAATTCTCTATTTCCAGCTAAGTTCCATTTAACTGATGGTGACACAGAAATAATCGAGGCCTTGATGAAAGATGAAGATGGAAAACATATGTTGAGAATTACACAAAGATTACGTTTAGATCAACCAAAATTAGATGATGTGTCAAAGAGAATTCAAACTTCTAGTTCACATGCTATTTTCCTAGGACTGGCTGGTTCAAGTACAGTTATATCTACAGATGATGCTAATGTTCAAACCAGGCCCTTACGCAACTTAGTATCATATTTAAAACAAAAGGAAGCAGCTGGTGTCATTTCATTGCTTAACAAAGATACAGAGGGAACTGGGGTGCTTTATGCATTTCCACCTTGTACATTCTCTACAGAACTATTAAAACGAACCTGTCCAAGCCTCAGTGAAGAGGGACTTAAGGAGGATCATCTGGTAATCGTCGTTGTTAAGGGGGGTAGTGCTTAAGTTTCCTCGATGATCACAAACTAGAATGGATACATGTATATACTGGCTGGAGTGTTTAGTACCATTTCTCATATTAAAAATGAGTTACAGTCTTTTAAAGAAATACTTTATATTTGAAATGTGCAAAATTTTAGAAAATTTATAATATGAATCTGTCTTATGATCTCTGTTCTCATAAATCACCATATTTACATCGACAAAAAATATTTGTTAAAAATTGTACATTATATAATATAGATTGAAATTTTGTATTAAAAAAAAAGAAAAAAAAATGAGGGAGAAGGAAAGCTTAAACAAAAGGTATTGAAACAAAGTATCAAAAATATTCAGAGTAAACATACATGATACAAATTTTTTAAATAAGCAATTTTATTAATAAATGTTATGTAAAATGATACATACGATAGTTTGGATTGTGAAAGAAATTTCAAAATATAAATTCAGGTATCTATTACATTATAAGAAAATATTAGATCAATTAGATCAATGTAAACAATTCCTTTCGTACTCTTTTTCTTTTAATTATGAATGTTTAGGGACATCGAAAGGTTACTAGACGTACAAGCCTGTATATGCATAAAAAGAAATGAAATTATTATGAATCTGAATTGCAAGGAAAATTTAAGTTATATTAATAACAATATTAAAGTAATAATAATGGTAACAATTCTATACAGAATGTTATTTTAATTTTCAATCAAATATATTGATTAATTTTTATTACAATATTTTCAGCTATTACGTATATATATATACTCTTAATTTTTCTTTTTATTTAGAAAAGTATTCATAGCGTTTAACATTAAAGCAATTCAGAGTTCATTAAGTTCTGAGGAAACGCTTAATTAAGTTATTTTAATTATCATAAATAATTCGTAAGAGACATAGATTTAATTTGTATTATAATCGTATAATCTGCGCATATATATATATATATACACACACACACACGCACACACACATCTACACACGCGCGCGCGCGCACACACACATACAGTTCTTTCATATTCAAGCGAAATCTTTTAAAAAATATTTTGTTTTCAAAATTTCATGATGAATCTTCTTTTACAATACGAGTCTTAATGAAGATAAAGGTGAAATATGAAAGGTCTGGTTGAAGCTATATTTGATACAGTAATTAAGTCTAGTTAATTGTAAAGCTGCATTTTATGACTATGTAGAATTATCCGTGTGATATATACATCCAACACTTATGTAAGTGAATTGTGCGAACGTGTTTTGAAAAGTGAACTTAATGAAAGTGAAAGGACAGTATACCTAAATAGCTCTATGTGCTTTTCTTCCAGTGAAACAGGACAGAATCTAAAAAGACAGTGTTTGGTGATGAATATTTGAAAAGCATAGAAGAAAAAAAGCAGAACGTGTACAGTGAAATGTAAAAAAAAAAAAAAATAATAATCCAAGTGTTTGTGCTTGGCGACCAACACTGTGACGCTCTTTTAAAGTACTATTTTAAAAGTGCGTTATAGCATGGCGCAACCAAAGGTGCAGTGGTTCAATAATACTATAGTGTCGGAACAACAAATAGATGACTATTACGCTGAGTCAATGCGTTCATTATTCCTACTTTACCTACCAAAGTTTCAGTGGCGTCAAATGAAAGTAAAGATTGTTGCATTAGAAATGTAAATGATTTTTAACGGGAAGAATGCATTAATAATTTCAGTGGCATTTAAAGATGTAACGACCTATTTAATAGGGAATGGAAATTTTACAAGAAGAAATACTTAGTTAGTTTCAGTGGTATCAAAAGAAAACAATCATTACGTAGGAAAGTTTTAATTATATTGCTTTAAAAAAAAAAAAAAAAAAAAAGAAAGAGAAAAAGAGAGAGAGAGAGAGAAAAGAAAAAAAAGAAAGGGAGATGCATGCTGTGACTTAACTTGGTCGTATGGGTTGAACACAAGTTTTCTCGTGAAGTTGATCGTGAATTTGGTGGTGTGATTTTCTTTGTTTTGTCAAGAAGATCTTTCTCATCTTGCTTAGACCAGTTGTGTAATTAGTGTTGTCTGTGGTCTGTGGCCATTTTCGGTTCTCCTAATTTTCAAAAAGTAACAAGCATTGAAGGAAAGAATAGCATTTCCATGTCTCGTATAAAATAAAAACAGTCGTGCCAAATGTAAAAGTGAAAAATGGTCGGTGTCGTTTCAAAGTGTTCCTTTTTAAATTTTAAATTCAGAAATTTTGTAAAAAAAAATCCATTAACATTAAAGAAAGATTTGTTTCAGAACAACCACAACGAAAGGATAGAAGGATAGAAGAATTCATCTTTACTCCAATGTATTTGATACATTATACAAATAAATTATTTAAATTGGCAAATACTTCAAAGTGCAATTCTTTTAATACTGATGAGACACATAAAATAAATTATACGCAATAACCTCTCACCTATCATTCAGGCAAAAATATTAAGTATAGTACCATCTAATGGTGGAAGTAAAAATTGATTCATAGTAGTAAGAAATTTACATTTCATGGATTGATTTATAATATACTAAAATCGTAAAATTTCATTGCTTTCATTATATTTGCTACTACAGTTTATAATTAAACTTTGCTCAATTTTTTATTTCCAAAAACTGATCATAATTATTGAAGATTAAAGTCAATATTTATAAACATATTACACATGTATATATATATATAAAAAAATTAGATTATTTTATCTTAGGTTATATGATTATCAACTCAAAAGAAGTTACATATAGTTAGTTAACAAAATAGAATATAAATAAATCAATGACCTTTTATTTTTATACATAAAACTAGCATTAATTAAGAAAAACTGTTTTTGGTACATGGAAAGTTACATTTAGAAAATCTGATATTAGATTACTTCACAAAATACATAATTGCAAGGACGATTATTTTTTACTAACATGTATATTTATTACATTCTCGCACTTATAGATAAAACATAATTATTTTTCAATACAAAAATGTTACATGGTCATTGTAAATGAATCAAAATTTTTATTTTTCAAATATTTATAAAATATTAATCGAAAGATGTTACGATCTATACATTTATGGACATTCTAAATATTTAACATCATAAAACCATCACATTAGTTTATTATAACAAAATATCTTTTGCCATGCTTTATTTAAATAAAATATATATTAATTGAATATAGTAAAAATATAACAAAAGCGGAGCATAAAATAATAATTGCAAATAATTTACTAACATTTATTTTTACTGCAGCTAGTTACGGTTTTATTGTATACGTAGTATAACCTTAAAATTATAGGTTAACATGTGTCCAGCTTTAGAATCATGAACAGTATTAAATACATTTTCGGTGCATTCTTAAATAGAATCAACTTTTTAACTTTTAAAATTGTTTTGTTTTTCATTTGTTTTTTAATATTTTACTGCTGTGTGACATTATTAGCGTGGTACTGTTAATGAATAAAGTAGAGAAGCAATTCTAATAAACTATTATTTCTAAAATGTAGAAAAAAAAAAAATGAATAATATATTAAAATAACACTTTTTAATAACAAACTTTTAGTCCCTCTAGTTGAAACTTGATATTGTTCTACACATAGGGACTCGCGTTAAATGCATACACTATTTATTACACATCATGCACAGCAAAGAAAATCAGCAAAAAAATAATTTCTGCTTGTAACTTGCCTTTTCTAAGCTGTAACTGAGAAGCAATTTATATTTTTATTTTTATTGCAGTTTGGAATTACAATTGCAATACATATTGCAATTTCTATTAATGTACATTATAAAACTGTTTCTAAAAAAAATTGTTTTATAAAACAATTATTATTTCATATTGTAAATTCTTATTAAAACAAAAAAAATTAATTAATAGTTTAAATTTGACGCACGAAGGACTATAAAAATGTCACATTATGTGGGAAATTTTTCCATATTTCAAAACAATTTAAGTCTAATACGATATAATAAAAAGTAATAATGTATATATGTATATGACATAAAGAAATATTTGAAGCGCACCATTTAAATTTTCTACATTAATAATGTGTGTGTATATTAATTTGATATATATTTATATTCTTGAACTTTAAGATATTTCCAAGCTTTGAATACTAAAAGTATTTGAAACAAAGTATTTGAAATAATAGCATGTTTTTGTCATTCAACCGTTAGTTAAAATATACTATTGAGGGGTTTGAATCAAGACAGTAAACTTTAGCAAAATGTGTTAACAATATAATACTAAAGAATCTTACACTGATCTTAATTGGAAAAATTAAGAGGAATATATGAATAACCGCAATATAAAGGCAATTAAATACTGACTGATATACACAATTTAAATGATTATAAAATAGTACCTACGTGATTCACTATGTATGTGTATACATACATATACATATGTTTATGTAAATATATATACACATATACATATCTTAGTATGTGCGTTTATGTATGCATATATTCATGTACTCAATTGTTCACTTTGAAGGTTTATGATTTAGGAAAAGTATCTAAATAAATATCAATGTTACTCTTTCTCTTATTACTTAAAAAATACAGTTATGGCATCGCAGTATGACTGAATATCTATAAAAATTAGAGTCCCTTTTGGCATTTTTATTTTAATTGCGATCGTTGTAGGGCTTCCCATTATAAAAGGGAGCTTACTCTTTCCAGTCTTTCTTAATTTCAAATGACCATTCCCACTTTAGGTGTTCGTGTTTGTCATCATCAGTAAACAAAGAGCTTACACTATAAGAACCACGTGCCATTACTCCAGCTGGTGCATCCTCCGTTGGTGTTGTATATGATTGAATTTCCGTTTTTGGAGGATAAGAACCCACCATATGCATCATCTTATCCACTGAAAGGATAACAAGGCAAATGAATATTAAACATGTTAAGCCATACATACGGTACTGTCAATACTTTGTTTTAAAAATACCTGTGACACCTAAAGCAGAAAGCATTGAACAAAAATGAAATATAATGGTTTAATATTAATTTAGTAATCTAAATTAGACATAATTAAAAATTTTAAGTTAGCAATAAAAAAGAAAGTTAAGATATAACTAATATTTTATCTTTAATGAAAATTTTACCTGGCATTCCAAGACGATAAGTTTTTTGAACATATTTTAGGCCATGCACAATTTCACGTTGAACAATAAAGTCAATCCTGATTCTGTAGCTAACACCTTCTTTTATTACAAATGTCTGTTTCTTTAACTGAGAAAGGTCACCTGTTAAATCTAATTCCATATCTGGCCGATCTGCTACGCACAGCGCTAACTTCTTTACTATTACCTTCCTGGGATCATTTGGATCTATAAAATTTTAGAGCATCATACCTTTTATTTATCTTCTCTTTTAGGTAATTTATTTTAAATATTTAATGAAATGCGCACCTACAACAACACCTCCAGACTTTGCTTCTCCCAAAAGAGTTTCTTTATATTTGCGTAAACTTTCATCTTCTTTATCTGTTTCTAGGATTTGTTCTATTGTTTTTTCTGGTGGGGGTTTGTAGTTAGATTCCACTTCTAATTCTTCTTCTACGGAGTCAATGTGATCGGTATTAGGTTCTGACATGTTTACTGTGACAAAAACATATTTTATTAATAGCTTAAATACTATAAACTTAAATATTATAAGTCACATGAGAATATCCCAAGTATTTTATGAGAAATTTTACATCACGGATCCTGATAAATATTTCACTTATTTGACAACAGAACTTCACAGGCTAAGCGGTTACTGGATTATGAGAATAATGGAAAAGTTGGTTACTAATCTTGTTTAATAATTGATCGGTAATGAATCTGACACTTCTAACAGCAATAAACGTAACATTGCATTTAATCATTAACCAATTTTTGAAATTCGAACATCAGTGCAGATATATATTTATGACGTACAGATATAACCATATAGATATGCTTCTACAGAATATTTTTAGATGATTCAAATTAAAAATTCAGTACAAATTATTCATGTTATGTATTTCTTCAATATTTTTATATTACTAAGAAATATTAAGTAATTATTCCATTATAAAATAAATGTGTGAATTATTGAGATAAGAAAGTGACAGAAAGATAAAAAATGTTTGAACAGACTTACGAACGAAAAAAAAATTCATAAAAAGTACTTTTCAACTAGAAGAAATATAATGTTCAAATGGTACGCTTACCACAATTATAAAATAATAAGATGAAGCTTGAAATGAAAACTTGGACAGAATTATTGGCAATTTCTTAATCCTGTTTGCCACCCCTTTGTGATTCGCCTCTGAAAGCGGAAGACATGGACAATATGGCGACTTCAAAAGGGCGGGTACTTCCTGTTTTAATACTTTTTTAAGGTTAACTTTTCCTTGCATAGGTTCCTGTATTATTTCTTGTCCAAAAAGGAATAGTTTATTTATGTTATCATCTTATGAGATCCTTCGATTTAGTTAATATGTATGTTTATTTTAATCTCTTGGTCATTTAAATATATTACAAATTTCCTAAATTGTGTATGTCCGTATATTCTTTAAATCTATAGATCGTCTTCCCACGTTTTTATATATACATATTCATTTTTAGACATTAATTTATTGAAAAAAATAAAGAAGTAGATTCTTTGTGGGTATTTGTATCAAACAGTTGTTATATTTTCACGTTAATTGTTAAAAAAAATTGCCAGAAATTAAGATAACCTTGAAATGAGACGATATTTTAAATTCTGCTTATGAAATTTATTTTGAATAAATTAATTAATTTTTGTTTACAATAAATATACATATACATTATACAAGAAATATTGTCACTGAATAGAATATTATTCGTACATAATAACTATCAATTTTACTCATTGGTTAATAGAAATTGACGGTCATCAATTTTATTTATTGGTTAAAATAAATTGACAGTGTTCTATTAATGTTTCCATATCCCTTCGATTTCTAAAATTTGTCTTACATTTCTGAAGTTTCTGATATAATAATTCTGGATGCACTTTGGCTAATACCTTTAATTTATCTAAAAGATAAGTACTTTATATATGACAATTATATTACAATTTACATAAATATTATATTAAACGTTATTACCTAATGCAATATTTTGAAATTTGCTGTCTGGATCATCCAAATATATGATAATTGTGGTATACAAAGTATCTACATGTCCTTTATTAAACTGTATGTCATAATCCTTAGGTATTGCGCTCCAAACTTCTGTTAGAGCTTCTAATGATATTACTCTAACATCATCACATCCGTCATCAAGTCTTTTCAAAAGTATTGGATATATTTTATGTATGTATTCTTCCGCGAGGTGATCAAACTGCTTCCGGATACACATTATTAAATACATAGCTTGCAAAGAATAAAATCTACTTGTTTTAGAATTATCATCTGCAAGACTAATTAAAACAGGAATTATTTGATCAAATATTAAACAAATATTTTCTTCGCCATGATTTGTAATTCTCTCCATAACAGAGTCTTTTTCATATTTATTTAAAAACGAACATAAACAAGTTACTGCAGCAGTACGTATAGCTTCAGCAGTTCTTCCTGCTGTCCAAATCAATCCAGGAAGTATACAATCTTTCAAAAATTGACTAGAAAATTTCATATCCATAATCTCATTTGAAGATCCTTGATTAAAATATTCTGATAATAAAATAAAATGTTTCAGTCTCAATTCAGGATCTGCATCATCCGTCAGAGTTTGCTTTAAAACTGGTAAAATAATGTTCATATTATAAGCAAAAATTTGCTTAGCATAAGTTAAACATGCACAAAAAATTTGAGATTCTGGATCATGAATTGACCATGATTTATAGTCAGAAAATGTTGAAAATAATTGGCCAATGTATTTATGATATAACTCTTCAACATTATCAAGTGAATTAATGCTAGCAAGTATACTTAGTAATTCTTGTGCTTTCAAATTTATCAAGTTTTCTTGTGTCATAGACAAAACAGTGAATATTATTATAAATAATTCCTTTGATATAAGTTTGCAATCCTAAAATTTGTTTAATATATTAGCGCAAGAAATAATAAAATTAATGATGTAGATATTTATAAAACAAACCATTTTGCATACTAAAAGTAAAGAAGAACAACAAGAAAGTATTTCTTTTTGATATGCTCCTTTTTTACTTTGACAGATACGTGATTGTTGTAAGAATTTTCCAATATCTTCCAATAATGGAAGAAGCATACATTGTTCACTACCTTTTAAAACTGCAGAAAATACTTTTAAATGACCTACAGATGGAGTGTCTTCAATAGTAGGGATTATCAAATGACAATAAATTTTTGGAGATACAAAATATCCTAAATATTCTGCAGCTCTTTCTACATTTTCCACAACTCTGTTATCTTCATCATTACAAGCTCTAATAAATAATTATTAGTCAACAGTATGATTAGTTAAAGATTAATTTGATAATGCATTATTTTAATACTAATACATTTACCGATACATAGGAGGCAAGAGTTTTCCAATATGCTGTATTATATCTTCTTCTATGTTTAAAATAAATACACAAAGTAATTGTGCAGATCGTACTCGTATGTCTGCAATCCAATCTCCTAATTCCAAACAAATTCCATTTATCAATTTACTGAAGCATTGTTGTGCTATTACACGGCATCCTAAGTTTGGTCTAATAACTGCAAGAGATTTATAACGACATAAATAATATTTTATAGCAATTTGTTAACTAAACATACCATTAGGGTAATGATGACGATCTTTGGTAAGAAAATCCAGTTTGTTTTTCAATTTTTCATCATTCTGGTTTTCTTCTACATACAATTGTCCCGCAGCATCCCAAAAGTTGCCAGCTTTTTGTCTAATTTCTTCTAATTCATCATGTAGACCCGTTAATAGTAGTGGAAGAATTTTATGCCACCAGTTATATCGATCTTTTAGGTTTAGATGCCAATAACCTGCTACTTCTATTACAGCTATGAAACAGTACAATGATATTAAATATAATTTGTTTAAATAAAGAATAAAAATAATGAAATACCTTTTCTAACAAGACCATTCTGATCAAACAACCTTTCTGCCATTGGTGTAGCTACTTCTTCTATAGATTTACTATTTCCGTATTGGATTAAATCTCCTATTGTTTTAACAGAAGCGATTCTAATTCTATGATGTTGGTGTGTAAAGTTATTTAGAATTGGTTTTACAAAGTTTTGCGATTGTGCGTAGAAATATCTTGACAAATTCTTTGCAAATTCAGATACACAATCACAGCTTTCTCTTTTAACAAGTGGATAATTGTCTGCTAGACTTTGTACTAAGATTTTTGTTAAATCATCAATGTATAATGCTAATAAGTTTTCGTATTTCAGTACTATTATTTTTAATAACGTAATACACTTCAGTCGAACTTCTTCTGAAGTCTCTATTTGCTCAGAAGAACCTAATCTTTTGGATAAAATTGGGAGTAAATACATAATATACTTATCATTCGGTGCTAAATTAATTATAAATAACTTGATAATCTCCAGTGTTCGATCACGACATTCTTCTACAGAATCATTTAAAATTCTCAACAGATATTTATTTATAATATCCCATAATTTTACGATTTCATTCTCAGATTGCTGTAATTCTAACAATGTGAAAACTTCCTTCAAACCTTGTATCCGTCGCTTTTTTACTTCCGATTGTAACATAACACAAATTCTAGTAAATTCATTATTTGCAGTTTCCACAGACATTCTGACAAAGCTTAAAATATTTTTAAAATTTCAAACAATTTAGAAGCAGCGGATTTTGAAGCTATAGTTGATCTATTGTCATAGCAACATTTTTATTGATCCATTTGTTTTAATTCGAATGTGTTCACCAATTATGTATATAATAATTGCATTCAAATTAGTTAAAGGAAAGAAAAAGTGTTATTCTATTTTCTGTTAAATTTATATTATTATTTCATATATTAGCGTAATACGTATATTTATGATCCCCACATCTTCAAATGTAGTTATTGTTTGTTAGGTGAGCAATAGTACAAATTTTCTAAGTCAAAATATATACAACCAAAACTCGCATATACAACTAAAACCAAAATCTTGCAATCTATTTTATGTAAGTTTATCAGTTATCAGTTCAGATATACAGAAACTTAAATGTATAGAAATTGTCAAGCAATTCAAATGTGTGTGTGTGTGTGTGTGTGCGCGCGCGCGTGTGTATCTATATAAAACAGGACTAGCATGATTAATTCTTCATAAAATAAAGTAATAGACAAAATTTAATAGATATGTTTTGCATATGGTCCTCAGATATGGAAACTGTCAGTATGTTTGAAAGATATTATCTCATTGTAATTTTTAATCTTCCAAAGAGACATTTTTAAACAAGTATGACATGGATTCTTTATTATGAATACGCCTAATAGCCTCTGCCAGCAAAATACTGATATCAACAGTTTTTATTTTTGGACACTGCATCTTTTGGACGTCATGAGGAACAGTATTTGTAACAACGACCTAAAAATAATATCTAATTATAGATTCAACTTTAAGAAAAAACTTAAATACATATATATACATATATACAGTGCCACCTAACTCTGCCACCCTTAATTACTCTCTCATTTGTCACGGTGCAAAAAGAAAAAATGTTTCGAGAGAAAATTATTATATCTCAAGGAGGAAATTAGACTATAAGAATGAAGTTCATCTCAAGATCTTCTGAGATCTTAATAGTAAAGTTTTTTAAACGGAATGACCTACTCTTTCCTTTACCATTAAGAGGGATGAGATCAAACTATGTCATCAGATGGGACACCCTGTATATACATGCATTTATGCACATATTCAATTTAAATGGAAACAATTAAATATCTCGACAGATACAAAAGTCACGTAAAAGTATGTCAGATGAAAACTATAGTATATCAAGGAGCCATGCTGATATTTATCTAACCTTATGACGACCTTGAATCGTCAAACGGAAATCTGTATTCTAATATCAGCTAAAAATATACAATACAAATCTACATGTCCATTTGAAAACATAATCATGATCTTCACAAAGCTATTTAAGATCAAGTAAATGTCAGTGAAATGATTCGCTTACAAACTGCTTCACATAACTTATGTCGTTTTAAATAAGCTGTTAAATATTATACTACCTCATCAATTGGAGATTCTTCTATTAATCTTGGTGCATCAGAACTTAAAAGTCCATGCGTAGCTAGAACATAAATTTTATATGCTCCTCTTTCTTTAAGAACTTCTGCTGCAGCTACATATGATTGAACATCATCTATCATATCATCCTGAAATATAACAATGCATAATAATGTAGAAATTTACTGTAATGTAACACAATGTAAGTGTAATGTATCAAATGTACAAATTTTTAATAAATTGTCCCGTTTTATTTAATTTTTACATTTAAACATACATACCACCATAATAGCTATGCGTCCGCCTACATCCCCCACTACATTAATCGGAGGCTTTTCTTTTGCAGGATGCATTGGCACACCAACGCCAACTTCCATTGTTCGTGAGGCCAATGCAGGTGGAGAATAACGTCCGTCATTCATATCTGACTCTGCCTCTCGTTGTTCTCCATGAATGACTGCTATTCCTAAACGTAATCTTTCTGCATAGCTAGTTGCTTTTTTTGCACTACCAGGATTTCTTGCAACTATCACTGAATTGTGATAATCTGGTATCTAATAAAATAAAATTCGAAGTTAAGTCATAAAATTCTATGATAATCAGTTTTACTAATATTATTTACGCACAGATTCTTGAATATATTGTAATAAAAAGGGACTAGCACGCAAATTATCCACTGGTACATCAAAAAATCCCTGTATTTCCTTCTGGTGCAAATCCATTGTAATTATATGTGTTAAACCACTCTTACAGAGCATCTTTGCTAATAATTTAGAAACTATACAACCTCGTTTACGCATTTTGCATTGCTTAGAATAAGGCAAATATGGAATTACGCCGACAATATTCTTTGCAGAAGAAGTTTTGCATGCATATGCCATAATCAAAAGTTCCATTATGTTATTGTTTACATCTTTTGTTCCCGTTTGAATAATATAGAGGTCTTTGCTACGCACAGAATCTCCAATTTCAACCATAGTTTCACGGTTTGATTTATGATACACAGAACATCCTCCATGTTTAACACCTAATCGACTAATAAAGCAAAGCAATTATAATTGGAGTAATGAATGATTATAAATATACATGTATATTTGTGAAAACGTACTTGGCAATAAGATTAGCCAATTCTGGATGGGAATTGCCCGCAATGAGTACAATATCTGAAGATACAGGTTTGTCCATATTGTAAATGCTTCTAAAAATCAAATGAATATATAATCTGTAACTTGTTTCTTTAAAAGTATAGGAGAAAGTATCTTTATTATCTTATGTAAATAAAGGTCACACAGATCTCAGTCACTTATACTTGTATATCGCTCATAATGCTTAATAATGACATAGAATATTTAATGTAAATACCTTATAACATGCAAAAATACGATAATAGATTAAACATCTATATTGAATTACTATATCTAATACTATAAATTAGATTATTCCTTATTTATTTATGTGTTAGTATTTCTATAATCCTATTAACGATATGCTGTTAACTTATTAATTCGAATGTAAAGTATGGTATCAATGTATCAAGATCAAGTCGAATTCGATCTAATTCTTATGTTTCGTCTCTTTGTCGATTACATACTACTTCTTGAACAGCTGCTTAATTTCAGAAGTACCAACTTATTAACAAATAGCCATAATAAATCGAAATTTTTATTACGTTTTTTCAATAGTTCTAGAGCTGAAAAAGCTAGGATTAAATTTTTATGATCTTAATTCTTGTCAATTCATTAAAATATTTATTTTTTTGTTAAAAGCGTAATAGTGTGTTATTTTAACTTCTTTTTAAATTTGAGTTACTGTTTGTTTATGTTAGGTTCCTGTCGTATCTAATATACTAATATGATATAGTACTTCTTATTAATACACTGAATAAATCAAATATTTAATTCATGTATTTTTGCAATTTATTTAGCTTGTTTAATCACACAGAGTACATTACAATAGCAAGCAGTCATATATTTTAGCAGTATTTTCTGAGATTTCAAAATTATAGTAATAAAACTTTTCATTTGAATAGGGCATTTTTATATCAGTAGTTGCATCACAATGTTGTATCTCTTTGTATTCATGAATATATAGAAAATCTTTAATAATTATTTGATATCTAATCGATCGATTATAAAGGTACAATAGCAATAATGTAATGAAAAAAGGTTATATCATAATATAACATACAATATTAAAATAGCAATGACATTACATCGTAATTTTATACAAATATTTTTAATATACGTGTTTTACATAGCGAATAAAGTGACACTAACTATTCAAAGAATTTAAAATATTTCCCGATTTCTGTTACACATATGTATCGTACTATTTTCAGATAAAATAATGCACACTACAAGAGCAGATACTTCTGAACGAAGGTTTGAAATACAATGTAAATTAGAAGCAGAAATTGCTTCTTTAGAAGCATTGAAAGAAGCAGAAGAACGAAGCAGGAAATTAACCAGTAATGTTGTAGGAATTCTATCTTCTTTAGAACAACGTCTTGCTACATTGCGTCGAACTATACTTCCTGTTTACAATGAAACAGGGAACCTTCAAGCGCAACAACAAAGTATATTATTATAAACTAAATGCAATTAATATATATTGACACTTTGACAGTCAGATTTTGTTGCTATAGCTTTTTTATTGGGACATTTTCAGCAAATGACAAATTAATTAAATAGTATTGTATCTAATTCATAATATTTAGTTCAATCAGTATATCTGAACGTTTTAATGTTAATCATATAAATATTTCAAATCTGTAATTTGTCATGTAATAGCGTAATTTTGTTTATTTTGTCTTTACAGATATAGAAATGACGTTAAATGCTTTAGATCATGCTATTGGGTACTATGGGGTCTGTCAAGAAGTAGAAGCTACAGTGAGAGCTGGTCCAGGAGGATCTGGAGGACTAGATAATTTTTTGGAAGCAATGAATCGTCTTTACAATGCTCAACGTTATTTTCAAAAAAATAATCCAAGCTCTGTAGAATTAGAAAATGTAACAAGTTTGTTTGTTGTTGGTTTAGATGCTTTATATGCAGAATTTCATGATATTTTAACTAGACAAAGTAAACCAATTCTTCCAATCGTTCTTTTGGATTTAATCGGATCAGACGAAGATACTAGTGGTGAGGATGCCCCTCAATCCCTTTGTCAATTACCAGAAAGTATTTTAGGAGATTTACTTAAAATTGCTGCATGGTTGGAGGAGAGGGGACACCGTAAACATGTAAAAATTTATGCATCTGTACGTTCTGCTATTGTTTTAAGATCTTTACAGTTGTTAAAAGAACATCAAAGGAGTGCTAGTGGTGGCAGTACGCATGCAGGAAGTCCTTTACCAGTAAGAAACTTAATAAAATATTCTTTTGATCATAATTAATTGATTATTTACAATTTAATGCTAGTTATATTGCTATTTGTAGAAAACAAAATTTGGGAACAGACATTCACTGGGAATTCAAGAAAATAGTGGCAAAAGAGCTTCTAAAAGATTACAGCATGCTTTAGAAAAAAAAGCTAGTAGAATGTTGCTAAAAGCTTCTCAGACTACTGGTTTGGGATTGTCTTTAACTGCATCTAGGAAGCCACCACCACAGTTATCTGGACATTCTGTAGAGGATACAGCACCAGATGAACAAGAAATGGAAAATTACTTGCTGTTAACGGTTGGTCTTCATAAACTTATGCAAGCGGAACGGTCACTAGTTGCTAAAATTTTACCGATTAGTCTACAAGCACAAGTATTAGAGGCTACAGTACGCGAAGCTATGGATCTTGTAGCTCATGATGGAGAGAGTATAGCAACTCGTGCTAAGAGATGTATCGTACGGCGTGATTTTTCTGCAGTGCTAGTAATCTTTCCAATTTTAAAACATCTTGGAGAATTAAAACCAGACTTGGAACGTACTGTTGAGGGCTGCGATTACGCCCTTAGATCAAAATTTACTTCTGTGCTTAATACTCTAAACATAACTGTATGTTGTAACGCAATACGATTGTATAATGAAAATTTTATTTTAAATTACATACTACATAATTTAACAATATAGGGGGCAAAAGCATTGGAAGATTTTGCAGAAAGTGTCAGAAATGAATCTAGTTCAATTTTACCTAAAGACGGTACTGTAGCAGAAAGTACAAGCAATGTTTTAGTTTTCTTGGAACAATTAGCAGAATATGCAGATACAGCAGGAGCTGTGCTAAGACGTAGTGCTGATATGGAAGGTGCAACATCTATAAAACAAACAGAAAATATGTATAGAATTGTTCTTGGCACTTACATTAGTTGGTATCACTATTTCCTTATTTTTGGACACGTTATGAAAATATTATAAAACTTATTAATATTATTTTTTATTTTTAGAAAAGGTATTAGCACAATTGAATTTGGTGCTCGTGAGTAAAAGTGATACTTCATATTCGGACATTGCATTAAGAGCTTTGTTTCGTTTAAACAATCATAATCATGTTATAAATGCTTTACGTCGTAGTTCCTTGATGGAACTTTTATTATTAGCAGAACCTAGCGCAGAACAAACATATCACGATCTCCTGTTGCGTGATAAGGCTAACTACGTTTCTACTACCTTTGCAAAAGCGCGCGCTTATCTTGAACAGCCCTTCGATGAACCAGGTTTGTATTTTGACAATTTAGAAAACACTAAATTTATAACACTAAATAAAAAAGAAATGTTCTTGTAATAATATTTATTTTGAATATAACATTAACTAAATAATGAATTACGTAAAATTAAAATACACGAAATTATTTAATATAACTATGGAGGTTTTAATGATATATATCAATTGTGTAACATATAAACAGAAAGATGTTAAGAATGAAGATTTAGGATTTTTATTATTTTCACAGAACCAGCAGCAAAAGCTTTGAAAGAGAAATTTTTGGGATTTACAAGAGAATTAGAAGAAGTTGCAAAATGTCAACGTTCTTATTCCGTACCTGATGCTCGATTACGAGAAGAATTACGAAAAGAGCTTCAACAAGCTATTGTTCCTCTTTATATGAATTTTCATAATAAGTATCGGGGGATATCATTCTCCAAGAACCCAGCTAAATATATAAAATACACTCCGGAACAAATATCTATATTAATTGATACGTTCTTTGACACAACGGCATAATAAATAAATAGAAAAATTTAATAAACACCCATTTAATAAAGCATATTTAGTTACAGTATCTATGATATTTTTATGGACTGAATCCCCATTCCCCGGATAGATTGCACAGGTCAGTGGATCTGCGACGATTGAAATAGATCTCGGTCCAGCCCCACTTTATATATATTTATAATATATATATAAAAAACAAGTAACGTCCGATTTAGATTCAGCAGCTTATACATGTAAAATGATAATGATAGGAATACAGTTTGGACTTTTACCATTTATGTACAATTATTTGTTATAGAATAATTCCTTCTTCTGTCTTTCTCTCTTGGCTTTCGTATGCACTCTTAAACATTCATACACACGTACCATTTTCTTCTACCTCTGATATTTTTATTCTTTTAGCCATGTTGTGCGTATGAATTACAGCAAAATTGCAACAACATGAAAATACAGGAGAGGTAGAGAATTGAAATCACACTTGTATCGCTCATTTCTAAAACTTACATGATTATCTTATTCCATGGTATGTATATAGTAATATCAACCAATTTAGTTAAAGATGAAAATCATTTCATGTTACATACTTGCAATTGTATATTTACAATGAAAGATATAATTTATGATTAGTTTCACTTAAATTATTAGCTGGAAAATTCAATTTATTTAAAGATTAAAAACAACTCCCATTAATATGTAATGTTCATATTCAAATATTTTTTACTTTAATGTTTTTACTGTATCAATCTCTTTATATACCAAAAATTTAAAAATGACAAAATTGTATGATTACATTTTTAATCTAAAATATACAATGCAAATTTACATAAAATGGTTCAGCTCTTCTATTAAATTGATTAGTATCTAGTGCGCTCACAAACGCACATACATAATGTTTAATTTCTTATAATTCGTATGTAATAACTAATATTAATAACACACTCTAATATACTGTACATTATCAGTTCAGTTTTCATTTGGCTTCCTTTCTCTCATCAGAACATTCAGCTAATGTCCAAAACACTTAAATTGCATATATTTTCTTCTTTATCTTTTTATACGCATTATATAAATTGATTTGTGCGCTTTCATGGCAGATGCTTGTAGAGAGATGGACCGTACAACGGGGTTTTTTAATCAAAGTTAGATGTCCTGCTGCAATCAAGTCCGATCGGAGGAGGGGTAGTACATTTGCACATGCTCCACCGTCGTTGGACATTTAATATTATAGAAGGAAACATCTGCGTTTTGGTTTCACTTGGAGAACAGGACACAATACTGCGCGAATTGCTTCATCAAATACTGTTTTCAAACCTTTCTGAGTAAGAGCAGAACATTCTAAATATTTTACAGCACCAATCTCTTTTGCCATGGACAAACCCTAAACGTAATTTAATTCAAAGTTGTTATGTTATTAAATTATTATAAATATAGAGTAACAGTAAGAGGATAGTTTAGTTAATAAATTAAACAAATACATGCCTGAGGATATGTAATAGGTGCAAGTTTTTTATCTTTTAACCGCTCAATAGTCTCTTTGTCTTCACGTAAATCTAGTTTAGTCCCTACTAAAATAATTGGAGTAGCTGGACAATGATGGCGTACTTCTGGATACCATTTAGCACGAACATTTTCAAAACTGGCGGGGTTAACAAGAGAAAAGCAGATCAGAAAAACATCTGTCTGTGGGTAAGACAATGGTCTTAATCTGTCATAATCTTCTTGGCCTGCTGTGTCCCATAAACCAAGATTTATTGGTTTACCATCCACCATAACATTTGCGGAATAATTGTCAAATACAGTTGGAATATATTCTCCAGGGAAAGCATTGGTAGTGTAGCTTATGAGGAGACATGTTTTACCTACTGCTCTGTAGAAATTAATCAGTTAGAGATAATTAAATTGACTGTGCAGAAATTCTGATAATGAAAAGGTTAATTATAAATGGAACATGAGTAAACAATTTTTACGTTATCAGAATAAAAGTCATAAAATAATATAAATTCGAATGAAGTTTTAACGAAGACGAAAAAAGGAAAAAAAGAGGAAAACACGGAGAAAAGTAATACCTCGAGGCGATAAATTATCTAAAAGTTGATAATTTTAAATTAAGATATTCTGATTTGCTTTAAAAAAAAAGAAAAAAAAAAAGAAAAGAGAATACATATTAAAAAGCATAACGGGTGTGGTACTAAGCTTTTAAATAGTTCTTGATCAGGAAAAACCAATCGCCAAGGGGTACTTCGATGATTCTTTAGATCAAATAATGTGGATCGAAAACAGGAAAAGGCAAACATATCACAAAACATTAGAGTAGGTATTAAAATACTCACCCGTCTCCTACGACAACACATTTGATAGCTTGCATCCTGAAGGTTGGAACCGTTCACAAGTAGAAATATCTACGTAAATTCGCAGGAAGGGAGGCTAGTTCGATTCGACAGAACAGGAAAGATTAAGAGAGATAGACAAGGAGTGGAAATGTCGTGAAATAGAAAGAGAGAACATAAAGGAAATAGGCGCAAGAGAGATAAATAAGTAGTGTCAAAAGTAAGATAGAAAAAGATCATAAAATGGAAGGATGTATAAATCAAAGGAAAAGTAGGAATGATATAGGCAAGAAAAATTATAAGTACTTGTGTAGAACCATAACAGTGGTAACAAACAAATATGTATTATAACGTCCTTGATGTCCTTGTTTTGTGATAGAAAACGCAGTTGGGGGTCTTTCGTTAAATGCAGCACTCCTGACCTCAATATATGGCCTCAATAATGAACGTAGACTTAAAGGTTTTATTTATTTTATAAGAATTAAAATGCTATTTCTATGAACACAACAAATTTTAAGCAAATGCTTTACTTATTCACTGTGTTTATGAATATTATTTTAAAAACATATTTAATTTCAAATAATTCATTTAAATGGAGGATCGGATACACATGAAATAATGGTTGAAATGATAACCAGTGCACTGTAAAGTGTAATACATTTGGTGGGGATTTTTACGAATGCGCATCAGCTTAATAAAATTCACATGCACGTAATACAATAAAAATACGGAAATTTTGTAATATATATTTCAAAGTTATGCAATACAAATCTAAAAATGGTTAGCAGTTCAAATTAAAAAAATTAAAAGATTTTGCTTTCATAAAAATTACATTTATATAGAAAATCTATAATGTTTAATTACAAAATCTATTATTTATAAATTTCTTAATTTTATTCTGATAGAAATTAAATATTAATGCTAATAAAATTAAAATTAAGCTGAATAAAATATAATACTGTTACATTATGCAATATCAGAGAGGAGATTTCCTCTCAGCTAATGTACAATAATGGTTAAGTTTAGTATTGTAATTTTATCATGTATATCTTTCAATTCTTATTAACATTCAAGTCGTTTAAAAATCAATTTATATAAGCATTAGTATAGAGAATAATAAAAATTATATATGTAACATTCAAAAATGTTAAAAACTCAACAAATTGAAAACAAAATTTTAATAAATAAATACAAATATAAGTATAAAATAATATAATATAATAAAATAATATAAATATAAGTATGAGTATAAAAGTAATATAAGCAATAATAATATAATAACATATAATAATCATGAAAAATTTCACATATTTATTGAACTGTAACTGTAACTGTTTTATAACTGAACTAATACTATTAGTGAAATTTCCCATCATAAATTATCGGTATTAATAAATTTTCCTATATAACACAATAATAACTTTGATAATAAAATAAATGAAATTTTATAAGCAAGTTTTACAAATTATAAATTGTTTGATTATCTTATTTGTTGCAAAATTCTTAAAGACGAATCTGTAACCTACAGTTTCTAATTTATCAACCCACTAATTACTGTTAATTGATAAATTATCATGTGGAAGGGCCCGGATTAATATACTACTATACCAATTTGTTTCTATTTAATATATTGGTGATATACATTTATAAGAAGGAGATTGAGAACCACTGCTTTATATATTTAAAAATTTGATGATAAAAATCATATAGATTAAGATTTAAGATTATGTGATTGAGGATATTACACATAATAAATAACATTAATTTATGATGAAAGATATATTTAATACAAATTTGCAAAAGATAATAAAAATATATATTCATTGCTTTATATATACTTTGTTCACACATAAGTCTAGTTTAAAATGATGAAGTATACAAAATAAGTTAAGAAATACGAATATTGTTTCTCCCAATTACTGTTATTAATCCATTACTTTGCAGCTCTCTTAAAGCATCATCAAACATATCTCGTGTAACAAGCTAAAAATTATAACAACTTTCAAAAGTTTTCTGAGATACTGATGTTTACATATTATAACAATTATACTTATATGTACAATACTTTTACTAACCAATTCAGAAGATTGTTTTATTTCAGCAAAAAGTTTTTGTTGATTAAGTATATGAATTTTATCCTTGCTTTCAATTAGTTTTTGAATTGCGTCACATAGTTCTTTCCTTCTTTTCCTAGTTCCTGTAGATATACCTGTAGTTAAGATAGTTATGTCTATTTTTCCGCTTAATGGATCAATTGCTGATTGTTTTATAGCTTCTCTGTGCAACCTATTGATAATGAATTAAATATCCAGATTTACTTAAAAGGTTTCTATTGATATTATTATATACTTATCAATTAATATAACCTCCATGCTTCTTCAACATCTTGCAACTCTACAACGGAACTCAATCGCACTTTAGCATGTGCTTCAGATAAACGTATCAAAGACTCTAATTGTCTAGGATATGCTGTTATCTGTCCATATCCTCTTCCAACTCTTCTCATATCAACATAAGCTTGTATCAGTCTTTGTTGGCTTTCTTCATTCAGGACAGGGTGAACGTGTTCTTTTGCAAAAACTATATAATCACGAACAATACTTCTATTTATCAGTTCATCTTCATCTTCCTCTATTGTCTTATAGTATAAAGATACCATATGAGTTGCAAGTCTACCATCATATGCTTCATCTTGTGGATCTAATATTAAAAAGATCAAATCAAATCGTGAAAGCAGTGTATGTGGTAATTGCACATTTTCAACCACCTGAAAATATATATTCTGATATAATGCACTCTATAACCACAATAAAATTCGTATACTGGTTAAACCTTGTAACGTTATTGTCTTAAGTTGTTATGTTGTTGGTGAAACAATTGAAATCTCTTTATTACAAACAAAATCCAGATTATCTCATTGCTCTCGTGATTACAGAAATAAAAACATAACATCACTAAAGAAAGTATATATAGAAAGATCGTGAAAGACTATAGGTTCGTTAATGACAGGAATAATTTAAGGTATTTACATTACAAGATTTTATCTCATATAAAATTGATGAAAAACGTACAGTTTTATTCTTATTCCATTGAGATTCACATGGATTAGCAGCTGCAAGTATACTAGTTCTAGCATTTAATTGACAAATAATTCCAGCTTTAGCAATGCTCAAAGTTTGTTGTTCCATTACTTCATGTAGTACTGATCTTGCACTTTCATTCATTTTATCGAATTCATCAATACAACATATCCCATTATCTGCAAGTCCCAAAGCTCCTGTTTGTAATATTAATTGTCCAGTTTCTGGATCTTTTGTTATATAAGCTGTTAAACCAACTGCACTGGAACCTAAAACATACATTAGTACACATAAATATATAAATATATCGAATTCTATTAAACTGTTTACTCTTGTTTTACTTTACCTTTGCCACTAGTATATTGAGATCGTGGTACCAAATTGTATATATATTGTAATAATTGTGATTTACTTGTACCAGGATCACCACAGAGTAATATATTAATATCTGGTCGAAAATGCTTGCCATATATAGTAAAAGTCTTTCTAGTTCCTCCAAACAATTGTAATATAATTCCCTTTTTTACATCATTATTTGCATATATACTAGGAGCAATATGTCTTGCTAATCGTTCGTAGATGTCACCCTTTTGCGACAACGATTTCAAAATTTCTATTCTTTCCGGTGTAAAATTATGTTCTTTTCCATCTTCTTGATCATATAACCTATGAATAACTTAAAATAAACAACTGATAAAAACAAATTTTAGAATTTGTTTATTTCCTTACCGTTTAGAGTTGTGCTTTCTAAAATGAACTATATCAATATAAGTTTTATAAATGGCTTGCAAATTGTGATCAAAATTAGGTTTATGTGTTGCTGCTCTATAAATTCCAGTAACAGAGACCCTATCTCCAGGCATCACTGCATCTACTAAGTTATTATGCGCAAATAAAACAATAGTGTGTGGCGTCTGTCCTTGTGGCATCTCATCTGGAGCTTCTTGTAATCTAATCATTTGTTTATCAGAGAAATGGCTCAAATTATGTACTAAAGTGAAAGAATATTTATAAGTGCAATGTGCACATACTGTAGGCTCTTTGGTTCTCCCTTTTTCAATTTCTACAATGGTTGTAAAAGCACAAACGCTACATTTAAAATAAGCCTCTCGCATTTGTGGAATTAATCTTGATACTCTAATTACCATTCCTGGTATTGTAATTAATTGATCTACATCAGTAGGGTTTAGTTCTCTCATAGTTTTAACCTTGGTCACATTAAAAGGACGTACTTGAATTTGATGCTCCAGAACAGCTGCTGGAAATTTTTCAAAGAATAATTCATTTGCTGCCATATCTAATGTTGGAATTGCTTCTTGAGGATATGAAACCAATTGTTGATAAAGATGTTCATTAAACGTTTTTACATGAGCGCAATTGACATTTAAATATGGTTCTTCCAAGGTATGTATCTCTTCTAATTTTTGAAGATACAAAGGTTCTGACAGATTCATATTTTCTGGTAGTTCATCATTTTCTGCATCTGGGTCAATAAATTGTTGAAAAAATGATTTGAATTGTTCTTTACACTGATTTATTACTATGTTTGTCCCCCAAACAACCAAATGAGCTCCTGCCGTATCACTTTCTGATGTACCATTTGGTGCTTCTGCAATCTATTGTCATCGTCATTTTTAATTTATTGTTCTGGTTATTAGCATTATCACTAAATTAATATCACCAATATCAATATTATTATTTATTTATTATTTGGCATTAACATATGATATTAATGTTTAATATTTAATATTATCAAATATTTTGATAGATAAAATTAATATATAAGTATAAACTTTTATTTTCATTTATCTAAACTTAAATTTTATTCCTTCTAAAGTAACTATAATACCTTTTTAAAATATTATAACTTATTTAGGATTTCCCATAATGGTATAAAGTTTAAAAGTATAATCTGCGTATAATAAATTTATAAAACAGTTTTAAAATTAACTATAAAACAAAATTTGACTAACTATAAAAAAAAATTATGCCATTTCACAAAAATTAAGTATTTTTCAAGTTTCTAAATTAAAGAACAACCGTAACATCACATATCATTAACTCACTGTTTCTTGTAACGTAAATTGACGCAACCGCCTGTCCGTATTAATGTCAGGTCTATGCCTAATTGGAGTGCCTCGGATTCCACTTCTTGGGGTACGTATTGACCCCAGCGAGCTTGGTGTACCATAATTAATCGGAGAAGATAATTGTAGACCACTTTCTGAACCATTAATTGGCCCAGAGTGGTCTATAAATTGATCACCAGAACCAACAGCACTTTCATGTTCAGAAGAAGCAACAATTGTTGCAGCCCGGTTTCCAGAACCTAAAGTATTTTGTTGTGTACCAGTGGTGCCCCATCTTAACGGAGTTTCCACATTATTATCAGCTCCATTACGGGCAGAATTACCTTATACACAAAGTTTATAGAATAAATACTTATATATCGTAATATAATAATATATGTAACACATACAATAGCACTATAAGTGTGAACATAAAATAACCTTTAAAATATACATTATATATACTTACGGGGAGTACCAAAAGCAGAAGGGGATCTAGTATCTTGATTTTGTCTTCTAGGAGTTCTCCCAGGACTATCTGCATCTGATAATCTCATAGGACTCGACATTGTCCTTTGTATATTTCTGATACGTTTCTGAAATGAAGAAAGAACATCAAACACTTGTTTTCCCGCGCTTGAAGCCTCTTATCATTAAAGATGAAATAAACTATAACTGTGGATAGCTAACAATACTTAGGATCTAGTAATAAAAGATAATGCATTAATCCCTAGTCTAGACCCCATAAAAGTGGTTTACGTAGCATCTCAAACCCGTGTTTATGTTAGGCTAGAGATGAGAAGCTAACGTTTTTATTAAATTTAAATTTCAGATGCCATAAGAAAATATCTAGGAAAAACTGCTTTAATAATATTATATCAAGGGACAAGTCTAGTAAAAAAGGAAGCGAAACTTAATGAAAGATTAAGATTAATGAAAGAGTTTTAAACATAGTTCTTTTATACATTTATGATTATCTGCTATGAAACAGTAATAGTTTAATAGAAACAGAACTATATTTAATAGAAACAGAAACAGTAAAGTTCATTGACCGAAATAAATTTCAATTTTGCTTTAAGCAAATGAAGAACCATTCCGCTCCAGCCATTTCAGGAAACCAACCGCTCCAACCAATCAAAACTAAAGAAAGTTTTGGCGCAGAGAATTTTTCTAGTTTGTTTGCTTGTTCAATAAATTATTTGTTATTTATTATTGTTGAAACCAAGTTTCTAATAATCATTTCTTTTCGTTGATTCGGAAAGAGTAGGAAAAGAATAGTTAGTGTATGTAGACTACCCGCATACGTACTACGAATTACTGCCTCTAGCGGTCAAACGTTCGAACTATTATATGTACATTTCTTTCTTCGCTATTTCCTTCGTAACAGAAACTTATGCAAATCTAAGAAACGATGAGAGATGAAATATCCGTTCGTACTGTGAAGCTTAGAATTTTTTGATCATCGGAACCACGGTTTATATGGCCGTGGTTAGAATACGTGTGCAATCGTGAATCGTCCAAAATCGTACAATTGAATCGTGTTTTTATTAGTGTCTTTATAAAAAAATATACAGTGAACAATTACAGGTGCAAGGAAGCGTAGTTCATTTTTGTGGATTATTAATCCTTGCAGTTTAGGTAGACACGTTGCTTCGGTTCCTTAGTTTTAGTGATTAATATTAAGTTTCTTCTTGTTTCTTACAATCGATTGCTATAACTCAAAAAACAGCAGTAACAATGCATAGACACGGTACTTATGATAGATGTAAATTTGTTCATTGTAACAACGGAAGGCACAATGGACACCGTTTGTTTCGATTTCCATCTAAACCAGAAAGACAGAAAAAATGGATAGAAAATGCAGGTAGGTAAAAAATATTTATACTTTTATTAAATTATTATTTGGCTGAACTTTACTTTAGAGTTTACTTTAGAGAGCCAAAAACTTATTGACCTTTTTTGCAATCTTATAGCTTTCAATGTGTAGAGTCCGAAAATGCAAATTTCAAGACGAGAAATCCACTGCTTCAAAAGTTATGATTGTTTCAAAAGTAAAAACCGAGCAACACTTTAGGGCACTTTACACGTTATTTTGACGCCATATTGTTCCTTTATACATGATTCGTCCAATGAGTGGAGTCGTTAATTGTAAATAAATGCACGTGGATGGCGACTATTTTGTGACGGGATTTTGAATCGTGAGTATTGAATTCACTTGAATTAGGTTCTGGCCAATCTACGCTCTCCGGCTACCGTTTACTGTTTACGCTAGTACAAACGAACTTTCTATGAAATTCAGTTCGATGCTCATCTGCGCAGACAGGAGGAAATTGGCGTTAAGGTAATATGTAAAATAAAAATGTTCAGTTTTACATAGTCATACCATAAGTTTGGAACCAATGGATTCCTCGCCTTAGAACTTGCATTTTAAGATACTACACGCTGAAAACTACAAGATTGCAAAAAAATCAATAACCTTTTTAATTCCTAAATTAAGGTTTAACCAATATGATTTGATGATTCAACAGAGTGCAAATCATTTGTAATTTGACAATTCCAATCTTTTTGTTCGGCGGATCGTAGCTTTTGCTGCTCGGTTTCTATTAAGGTATTTGTAACGTATATTGGACTTTCTCACAATCTTTTTTGAAATTCTGAGAGTGCGTTATTTAGTATGTTATCTATACATAATTCAATTTTAAAAAAAAGCCCAGTCTTACTGAAATGGAGATATTCACCTTGAAATTTGAAAGTTTTGGTAAATGTACAGATCGAACTCAATCTTCCTGATTTCGATGATTTTTTAATACGTGGTGGGCAATAGTATATCGTTTTGAATAACTCATTCCTATACATGTTACTGCCGATTGGCTTTGATTTCTAAGATATTCGCAAAAAAACTATCGGCACCATTACAGTGAATTCTGCCTATAGTTGTGCGTCTATGGCAGCGTATACGTATGGCAGCATTGGTTGCCGTTCTCTCATCTTTCGTTTATAAACGAAGATCGGGCGAGCTTAAAGTCGTGCACAATGTGCATATACGAGACTGTAAGAAATGTGTTATAACATAATTCAAGTAAAAGTGAATATTATCAATACATTTGGGTTGAGTTAGCTTTCTCAAAACCTTAATTAGTTTTTTCAGCAACTATAGGTTCAGATGATAACCTGACAACATAATTCGTCATTATCGTACGGGAGGGCCGTCCCACAGCGGCCGGACTTGAAAAAACTAACCCAAACTCAACACATTAATGATATTCACTTTTGATGAAACTGTGGAACAGTTACGTCCTTTCCGCTTTTGATGATTTTTGAATATGGGTCGGGGGCATGATTCCGAACAACTTTTTCCTGCACATGTAACTGTTGGTCGACCGTTGTTTTCCAGATATTTGCAAAAAACTTTCAGTGCCGCTACAGTGAATTCCGCTTATAGCTGTGCGTCTGTGACAACGTATGCAGTAGTATTGGTTGCTGATAGTCTTGCGGTGAACGAGTATAATGACCCGATCGAAACTTAGCCCTTATCTTTTGTTTATGGTAAAAATGTATATGTAAACGAGGGTTTAGCGAGCTTAAATCCCGTACACAACTGCATATGTGCGGCTACAACAAATGTTTGTTACATATAACTCATAATTCAATTGAAAGTGAATATCATTAATGTATTGAGCTTAGGTTTGGGTCAGAATCTTCAATCCGGACGCCTTGCGATTATCGGCAACACGCGCTTGAGATAATAACAAATTAATTATAAAAATAATAGGCGGATGAATAATTGATATTATTTTACGAAATAGGATAATCATTTTTACATGTATTCTACACAAGCGCTGTTCGCGGCAGTCGGATTGAGAAATCTGACCCAAACTTAAACCCAATATATATAAATCTTGTAACTAGGAATGTTTCCTTCTTCTTTCTCAAACCCTTCAGATATTCTGACAATTTGTCTGTACCAGTCTTCTATATTCTTCATTGTATCTGGATAGTCTTATCCTCTCCAATCTTCCCCATTCTCTCTCTCTCTCTCTCTCTCTCTCTCTCTCTCTCTCTCTCTCTCTCTCTCTCTCTCTCTCTCTCTCTCTCTCTCTCTCTCTCTCTCTCTCTCTCTCTCTCTCTCTCTCTCTCTCTCTCTCTCTCTCTCTCTCTCTCTCTCTCTCTCTCTCTCTCTCTCTCTCTCTCTCTCTCTCTCTCTCTCTCTCTCTCTCTCTCTCTCTCTCTCTCTCTCTCTCTCTCTCTCTCTCTCTCTCTCTCTCTCTCTCTCTCTCTCTCTCTCTCTCTCTCTCTCTCTCTCTCTCTCTCTCTCTCTCTCTCTCTCTCTCTCTCTCTCTCTCTCTCTCTCTCTCTCTCTCTCTCTCTCTCTCTCTCTCTCTCTCTCTCTCTCTCTCTCTCTCTCTCTCTCTCTCTCTCTCTCTCTCTCTCTCTCTCTCTCTCTCTGCAGTAACCATTATCCTTATATACCCCCTTTCCACTTTGTTTAAATAATAATTTTACACGGCATTAAGACATTACTCGCTGTTTAATCATAAATATAAATAATAATAATTTGTTCTAAGGACTGAGAGGAATTTTAGTTGAAGATTTAAGTCGGAGTTTTAGTTTCCGTGTTCTAAAATTAAGTTAACAATTTATTGCGAATAAAAGTTGCTTAAAGGATGGCCATATTGCGTGCAATGCCGCAGTAGAAAAAACTGTCACGCTTTGCTATTTAACTGTCACATATATCAAATTATATGACTGTCTATTATATTAAGATGTTTGTAAAATAAATTTATAGCTTCTCGCGAAAATTATGCATTCAGAATTCAACACTACTAAAATTCACGCAGGAAATAGTTGGCTTCGATTCTTGTCGACCTCCACGATCAGGACTGCAGGACTTTGCGATCTTCATTTCCGAGAGGAAGATTTTTGCGACGGAACGAAAAAGCGTTTGCTTCGGAATCGTGATCCAATCCATTGGAAGGAAATATCGACGTCCCATGGGCAGACACAGGCGATTGTTGAACCGCAAGAATCAGGGGATTCCACAGAAGTAGCAGTAGAAGAACAGAACAGAAGAACAGAAGAAGTGCAGAAGCTTCAAGAACAAGTACCAAGTCCAAGAGAAATCTGTGATAAAAATCTTCAAGAAAATGTTAACTGTGATAAAAATCTTCAAGAAAGTATTAACTGTGATAAGAATCTTCAAGAAAATGTTTACTGTAGTAACCTCGACGATTTTAGTATTAGAAAACAGTCAAACCTTAATTTATGTCCTTCGGGGAAAGAATTGTTCCTTAACACTGCTTCGGATGATACCGATTTGTCATTTTTAAATTACGAATTAGATGCACAAGCACCTACACCTTGCGAAAATTTGACAGTTGTTTCGTTTGCATCAAAAAAAGATTTTCGATGCTCCAAAGAATGTAAAATATTGGTTGATTCCTTAACAAAAAAAATAAATCTTTTACAGATAAAGGTAAAGCGATTGGAAAAGAGAGCAAAATGTGTACAAAGTAAATATTCATATGTACGCAAGCAATTAGAAAAGCAACTAAGCCAAAAAATTCGCAATATTGATGATTTTTTAGTAACGAATAAACTAGCTAAGAATGTAGGTCCGACGGCGAAGACTATAATTAAACTACAGTTGCGTACAAAAAAGACTCAATATACAGACGACGAGAAAGAGTTAGCGAAACAAATTTATTTTCAGTCTCCAACTAACTATACTAAATTGCGAAATGTGGGTTTGATTTTACCTTCAGAATCCATAGTTCGAACATGGTTCTCCAAGTATGATGGTTCCGAGAATGAATGAAATGATCTTTTGAAAAATTTCTGTTTATGTAATTGAGAAGTTTGATAAAAAAAAAGGGCATGTATGCCAAAATCCCATTTTAAGAAAATTGATTTTAAAGTTTTCATTATGGTATTACTTACTGAAAAGTAATTGAATCCAAATTTTTAAAGGTGTATTAATATATTCTTAAAACGTTCTGAAAGCAAAAATAATAATTAAAAGATGATATGCGTTTTTATTAATAAGCTTTAAAAAATTGATTTATGTGTCCTTTTTCCATAAATAGAGTAAAATTATTTTTTTGTTTATTTATTTAAGTATAATTTTATTTACTTATTCAGTTACAAATATTTTTTATACAGAAAACTTACATAAAAAATACAAGCTTAAGATCAAAATTAAACAAGAAATTAAATTTCTTAAGTAAATATTTTTATACAAGTTGCATGCGTAACTGTAGTTTACGCTTTTATTTTCTGACGTCACCTTATCTAGCTCCAATAAGTTATATAGAGGTATACTCATCATCTTTTCTTCAAAATTGTTACACTTCCTCCTCGTTAGTTGACATGAATTTATCTTTATCAGGTTCGCACGGTACGATCTTCGCTACTTGAAGAACGTTCTCAATCCGTATTCTGCTGTTCTCATCCGGATATTAGCATAAACTTCTTGCGTCCTCTCCGCGGTCAATTCTCGTAGAGCTGGTTCAATCGTTAAAAGTTCTAAATAATTTATGCGCTTCTTTTATAGGGATTTATTTCAGAAACCATAGGCTTTTTTTGTCTCCGTTTACTGCATCCTAACCGAATGTACATAGATGCATCAGTGTATATTGTTACGTTAAATTTTCCCGAGTCGATCTTTTTAATTGAGCTTTTGGCCTTATTCGGGATGGCAAATCCGTTTTCTTTCTTCCGTGCTGTATCATATATATAAACCTTATATAAACAGCCGAATCATTGCGGCTTACGTCTCCTACTTTGATTTTAGATTATTTGACAAGCAAGGCTATAAGGGTTGTGGTACGAGGAGGTAAGTCAAGCTCGAGAAGAATTCGTCGGGAGACGATAAAAACAGGAGAAATTCTTTATCACCAATCTGAAGACTATTCGCCTCATCGTTCCTAAATTTCAACATCGCATTTCGACTTTCTGAAAACGGCATTTCTAAGATTCGTGTCTCAGCAATGGAAAATTCATTATTAACAATTTGAAAGTTTACATCGACATAATGAACTTTTTAACAATGATTTCGTCACAAGTAAGTATGATTCTTGAATCAATGCCTGTGAGATTGTAGTAGATTGTAGTCGATATTAGTATTTACCGTTTTGCTTCGTTATATTAAGTTGCGAGCCAGCGTCAATAAGGAAATTGGCAAACCTTTCTTGGAAACAATGATGAAACAAGTTAATCATTTGCAAAGGATCGACCAATTCTGGCTTTACATTACTCGGGATTGAGTCCTTCATTAATTTTAATGCGAGGTAAAATTTAAAAAAGAGGTATTCAATGACTTTACAGCATTCTGTTGAGGAACCATCTTTGAATGAGGCGACTGACTGTCGAATTTAGGCAATTTAACAACAGGAGAGTCCATTTGCGTTGTCACGAAGATTGATTTTTGAGGCTGCGATACGTCAGTAGAAAATTCGGGATTAGCAGTAACAACCATGTTTGGATAAGGTAATTGGTTCTTCATTTCGGGTAGATCAACGATGAAGCTACTTGCTTATGTTGACAAAAAACTAAATTCTGAAAATTGTGATTGACTCGCATAAGATTCGACTCGCATGGTTTCAAAAAATATATCTTCGACATCAAAAAATGAAATATTAAATCTTAAACTACGACTATTTTTACATTTCTTAAAACTTATCGTATATCGTATATAAACTTACCGTATTTGCTCATACAACCTAACAAATTTGATTACAAAAATAATTATGTTTCATAGAATACACGATAGACAGGAGAGAGTTTACAGATTACAATCTAATCAGGTGGTACTTATTTTATACGCAAGCTATTTTGGAGTCCAGTTGAGTCCAATTTTCCAGATGTTGATCTCATTCAGCGCTTGGATACCAGGTCGCAGGTCGCAGGTCGCAGGTCGCAGATCGCAATAGTCCGCCAATAATTGCCAAGAAATCCAATCGTTCAATGTCTCGATGACTGACCAGGGAATGGATCAGGATACTCGGGTGTATGTCATGTGGTAGCCAGGAAATGTAATATGAATATGAATATTTACATTCGCTCTAGGGGAAACCGTGCGGAAATTCAAGAGGAAGAGATTGCATCTTCGCAAGAAGCCTCTCACCAGCCGGCAATAGGGGAAAGCTCCCTCTCGCCATCGATCCTCAAGTGTTTCGCCGCCTTTTCGAGATTCCACGGATATTTTGCGTATCCCATTACTGTCAGCGAAACTGTTACTGTTGCGGCCTAGTTAGAAAGTCGATATTTTGGAGCGAGTTCGGATGCCCGTGGAACGCTGATCCGTTTGGCTCGTGATGGCTTCGATAATAACTCCAAATGTAATATAAAATCAATCAACTTACATTTGAATTATTTAAATATTTTAAAACAACAACTTGAACAACAACTTAAATTTTACAAGAACGAAAATGAAGAGTGTCTGTAGCAAACATTGTAAGTGCCAGAAAACAATTTTTCGGGAGGAAAAGAAAACTTATTCTTTAATGTAATTCAAATTCACGAAAAAGAAAGGTGTGTCTGTAGAGAAGTCTGTATGTGTCACCTCTTAATTGTAAATAAAACTCAATGTTTCATTTATTTAAATAAATGGCATAGACAAAAACCAAGAAACGATTAACCACCGTTTATTGGGGCTTATATTTTTCTCTATAGAGGCGACTATGTGACGCGACAATGCCCTTTCATATGACAACAGATATAAATATCGAATTGGCTAGTGACATAAGCACAGAGATATAAAGAGTACGCGAATCACATATTACCGCGTAATTGGATGCAATTTTATACTAGTATTTGTAATTGTATACTAGTATTAAGGAGATCCTAATTTGAAGTTACAAAAATAGCCATTTAATTATGATAATTGTAAAAAATCCAACTTTAGGCACGTTTCAAATTCTAAGAAAAACGGCTGGCAATATTTTCTTGTTGCTTATCATGTGCTATGTTGGTAATTACTTTAAAAAATATCAACTATTGAGATATAGCATAACATCCCTGGTCTCTTTTGCAGTTTTGATATACGCCCACGCATCGTTGTTCTAACGCAAAGCAACCAAACGACCGTTTTCGTTAATTAATTTCAAATTAAACAATTTTTCGGTTTCGAATCTTTACTAACTTTTAGAAAGTTAGTACACGCTGACTAAGTTGTTTTTTGCAGATCTTTAAACTGCATCGTTTATCGCTGGCTGACTTGTTGTAAATTATGCTTCATTGCAGCAGACGAGTAGTCATTCAACCAGATCCAACACTTCATTCTCGAGTGCGCTCACAAGGTACTTGAGATACTCTCAAGTAGTTACATACTTAATATATTTATAAACACTATCTAAACTGAACTCACGTAAAAAGATATTAAATTTATATTAAATTTTGAATTCAGTTACTCATATGTATAACTTTTGCGCCTATAATCAAATAGATGACACTCTGTATAATCCTGTATAACCCCACTGCATGACTTACCTTATTTTAGATAAATTAGTTAAAATCAAAGTTGATTAAGATTCAAAGAATTTGTAATGTCATGTGTTATTACTGATGGATCTTAATAGGGTGAATCTATGGTGCTGTAAATAGAAATTCTACAGCAACATACAAATTCTACAACATTCTACAACAAAGGAATTTTGATAACAGATTTTATCATGATTTTATCGACTAAATGTTATAATTATTAGTCATCGTTGATAACTAGTTGTAATCACTCGTTTGTTTGCACGCTTACTTTTGTTGCCATGAAAAGAAACATTTCTGAAGTATAAAATGCCAGGCTCTTTGATATTGTGATGAACACTAATTAGATATATTTTTACTAACATTAGCTATTAACAACTAACTCAACTGGATATAAAGTAAATAGATAAATAAAATAAATTTGTCAGTTAATAGTGAGGATATATTATTATATATCAGACAACAAACATTAGAGATTAGACTTCTCGTTGCGCTTGAAGTGTCTAGGCTTTTTCCAACTGATAACGTAAAACGCTTTCTGTTTTCCAATTCATTATTCAATTAAAATGCTTCAGAGTTTATTAGATAATGTATAGGCGCCAACGCCCTGGCCGCGCTGAGTACACTCGTTCCCGTCAGATCACGAAAGTTAAGCAGCGCCGGGCACGGATAGTATTTGGATGGCTCAGCGCCTCGGGGCCGCCAAGCAGTCCGGTAGGGGAACCGGGCTGCCTGGCACGGCGGCTCCAGCGACGAGGCGCTGTGTGACAATGGTCACACACCGGCCCCATCAGCGGTGGTATTAGGCGCGCGGGGCAGAGGCCCCGTTGCGACGCTCACACCGATTCCCGGGCCTCTCTCGATCGCAGCCGGGGTGATTATCGTGGAGGTTTTAGTCGGTTGGAGTCCGACACTACCACGCCGCTTTCTCCAGAAGCGGCCTGGCGTCCGTGCGGATTTCCTCCACGTAAAATATAAAAAAAAAAAAAGATAATGTATAGGCAACTTGCTCTATTTAGGAGATTCGTAATTTCTTGATGAAATTTTCCTTCTTGATGTAATTTCACTATCAATTAACGCTCGCACTTACAGGTTTCTGATCTCTTTGTAGCCATGTTTAAGAATTATTATTCATCATATTATTCATTATGAAATACGCGTTCGAATATTTCTGTAACTTGCGTAAGCAATATGTAGATTGCTCTTGATGTGCTATCAATCCTGCAGACGTAGTCAGATCTTTTTCTAATTTTATTCATACATTCTCAAGATTTGTACCTTCTGTTTGAGGCCTGCAAATTTCATTTCTTAACAATTTGGAGACATTCGAATGTACTTTGTATATATACATTTGTACATATACAGTTGTAAAAAGAAATTTATAACAGCTTGTCATATTTTTTGTTTGCCTTATCAACAAAAGCTTATCTCAGAGAAGTAATGTATACACGACCATAACTAGATTTGGATAATTACTAACGCTATTATGTATTTTGAAGCATCATGCGAATTTACATATAGATACATACATGTAGGTACATACAAATTATTGTTATGCTACCGTAATGGATTGAACTTCTCATTCACAGGTTTACACCGAGTTTACAACTTTCTTTTATATCATCTGATAATTTTTGCTGAATAGTACAAATTTTCGATGCGCATAACTTTTAAAACAGCGATTCTCCTTGCCTTAAGTCTGCTATGTTTGAATTTTACACATCTAAAATATATAAGATAAAAATAGGTTACAAAACCGGTCTTTCTCAAAATAAAATTTGTGCAAAAACTGTATTTATACAATGCAAATTAAAGTGTATTCAGTATACAGAAGTCATATATATATACATATATATAACTTTTAAGCTTAACATATTGGACCACAGTCTGTTGTATACTTGAATTTATTTCAAAATTTATATTCAAATAAAGTAATCTTAAATCGTTTGCAAAATGTTTATATTTTAATTGTTTATTATAAATTGTTTTATAGGTGTATACATATTTATTTTGTTACAATATTTTATTCTACAGCTTTTTAATACTTTCTTTTGTTGTGCTTTTATATAAACTAATAACTTGTAATTTGAAATAATATTAAACCCACCATCAGTGGACTATTGTAGACAAACAGTTTTTAAATAATAACATTATTTAGGAGCCATTCAATTCTTTTTGGATTTCTTCTAAAGACTTTCCTTTTGTTTCAGGAACTAATAAATACACAAAGGAAGTTCCAATAACACAAATTACGGTAAATAACCAAAATGTTTCACCAGTACCAATTGCCATGGAAACATTAATAAAAAATTTAGTTACAATGAAAACTAATACCGAATTTAAAAGGCAAGCACTACTTACAGCTACACCCTTAATTTCTGGTGCAAAAATTTCACCCATCATTAACCATGGAACTGGACCAAAACCCATATTAAACATAATAATAAAAATGCATAGAGACGTTAGAGGTAACCATGTAATTGAAGTTCCCTGGTTTTCAAGAAGGTAGAAAAAAACTCCAAGGGCGCAAGTTGTTAAAGCCAAAAATATTATAGATGTTAATAGTAATATTTTTCTGCCTATACGGTCTACAATTAATGTGCTCACAAAGACAGCTAATACTTGTATTGCACCTATTACAATAGTTGAATAATGAGGGTCTAAATCACTGCCAGCTTTTTCAAAAATGCTATTAGTATAAAATATAACAACATTTACACCACATAATTGTTGAAAAAACATAAGACCATAAGCAATTATAAAGCCTTTTAAAGCTGCTCTAGATTTGATTATAGTCCAAAAAGAGGTTGTATTTTGATTGCATTCTTCCAATGCATGTTTTTGATTTTGTAACTCATTTTCGATATTGTACTGAATACCGCGCAATCTAGTTAAACTTTTCTTAGCAGAGTCTTCATCACCTTTTTTTAAATAGTAGACTGGTGATTCTGGCATAAACATAAAAACTCCAAAAAATATAAGTGGTATAATACCAGATATAATTGACAGTACACGCATATCAACAAAAGTTCCCAAAACATACGATAAAAGAATGCCTGTAGTGAGAAGCAATTGAAAGTAAGATCCAACAGCTCCACGAATTTCATTCTCAACTATCTCTGCTGTGTATATTGGTGCTACCGCAGAAAAAGCTGGACCACTGAGACCAGTGATGAATCTACCAGCATAAAACATGATTAGATTGTTGGCAAAAATTAGAAGTAACCAGCCTAAGGTAAAAGGTATCACCATCAAAAGCATTGAAAATTTTCTTCCTATCATGTCAGCAAGAATTCCAATAGGAATACATATTACTACTGAACCTATTGCAGTTATTGAGCTAATCCATGAAAATTCTTCTGGAGAAATAGGTATACCATATAAAGATTGTAAGTCTCTTCCATTATCACCAGCAGAGGAAGTCCATGCTAATGTCATTCCAGCTGCTAAGGCTCCAAGATTTGCTGCCAAACTTGCAACATATTGAAGCAATCTCTTAGCTGGCACACTTTGATCATCATTGGACACCAAGGTTTGTTGTGAAATTCCAAGATTAATTTCTTTCATTTTTTTCTTTTTTTTTTAATTCACTAAATATGCAAAAGAATTAACTTGATTATTATGATTATTCATAATCATATAAATCAATGCTTTTTTTCTGTTTCTCAGAAATACAGTTTTTAATTTACTTATTTATTTTAATTTATATAATTCTGAAAAATTTTTTAGTCTTGAACATACTTCTTCGTATTTTTTATTTCACGTTAAAAGTATTGACAATAAATTTTATTGCTCCCATTATAAAAATAGAAATGAGTAGGTTTTTTACGATATTACTTATCGCATAAAATAAAATTTACAAAATCGATTTAACGTTTTAAATAGCAAAAAAAAAACTGGTTTAATTATTTTGTGTATATTTTATAAATGAAAGTTTCTTACCATCTAGCTTCAGATTCCCTATTGTTATCAATCGTAATATTTTTTGCATAAAATTCTCTACTTCTTTTATTTAACAATATAATTGTATATTTAGCTTATTGTCTACAACTTGCATATAGCTTGATATAAAACGTTTTCTTAAAATAGTTACTAGAACTTTGTCCCATTGCATGAAGTATTTATTGAATGATAACATAATAATCATGCGCTTATCTTATCTTACACAGTCAGCTATTCTCTTATATAATTTGCAGAGTTACTAATACTTTTTTAATTCTGTTTTTTAACATTGGAAAGTCATGGTCAGTCCTTTCTAATGTACATTTTAGATATTCTCTGCAATAGTGTTCTTTTTGCAAATTTTCTTCTATTATATTTTCATTTTTATAAATCATTTTATATATGCCATTTTTAATATCATATAATTGCTTTACTTTTCTTTGTTTAAGGACCAAACTATGTAAATTCTAAAAATTGGAAAATAGAATTGAATAGTTAGTAAATTATGTTATCTAATGTGATACAATTAGAAACATACATGATATTTAAGCAGTTCCAATCGTTCAATTTCGTTTTCCACGGTGTTAACATGTTCTTTTAAATTTCGCAAAAATTCTTGACACTTGACTAATTTATCTTGAATACTTGTTACTTGATTGTTTAATTTCTCTATCATATTAATAGTTTGTTTCTTTATCTGTTAATAATAAAACATATAATTTGCTAATTTAAAACAAAACAATTATCTTAATGCTTACTTTTAAAAGTTGCTTAATTTTTGCTCTTTGATCAGACAAACGTTTGTGCATTACAACCTTCTCATTATGTTTTACTTTTGAATTTCTTTTAAGTCTACCAAACACTTTGTCAACTATAATATCTCTTCTTGTAATACAAAGATTCATATCATGAATTAATTTTTCCTGAATCTTCTTTAAATAGGAAAGTCTCATTTCCATTCTATGAATTTCACTTTTCATTGATGCTATACTTCCAGTATTTTGCTCCTCTTTTACATTTTTAATTGTATCTTGTATCAGTTGTACCTTAATGACATAAATATTATGACAATAAAGAAATAAATGATAAAATAATATAAATTACCAATTACCTTTTTGTTCCATGCTAAACTTTCTTGTATTACAGAATTTAATTCCTCCTTTAGCATTACTTTCTCAGTGCATACATATTTTAAATCACTTTGTAATTTTATAAGTTCTAATTCCAATTCTTGAAAAGACAAAAGACATTCATTCTTTATTATACAATTTTTATCCTCCAAGCCCTTCTTCAGATCTTTTTGTACCATTAAATTTGAATTTATGCGGGATAACTTTTGATCAAGAGAAATTACAGCCTTATTTACATTTGCTTGTTCTTTTGTAAGCATTTCTAATGCATATTCCAATTTAAAATTCTTTTGCCCCATTATCATAACTTCTTTTTGAAGAAAATTTATTTCTTGCAATTGCAATTCTCTTTGTTGGCTTAATGAAACCACAAAACCTTGTTGACGCAACCAAAATTGTTGTGTCTTTTTAATATTTAGTTGAAATTCTTGAATATTTTTTTCTAAACCGACAATCTTTATATCTAATGGACTCAATTCTTCTGCATTAGTACTTGGTAGTATCTGAAATTGTTTGCTTGTAAATATATATGACTTTTTTATTACATTTTTTCTGAATTCAAAAATAAAAAGAGACAATATATAACCTGCTCAAGAAGTTTATTTATTCCTAAAAGCTTTGTTTGCGCTTTTCCCATCATTACTTCATATTTTCTTGTCTCCTTTTGCAATTCATCTATTTGCTTTTCTTTCCCAGTATTTATTTGCGACAGTTCATGCAATTCTGCTTTTTTATTTTCAATAAGATTTTTAAGCTTTTCCAATTGCAGAAGATTGTTTCCATATGTATTCTCTACACGTGCAACTGAAATTTCAGATTGCAATACAGCATTTTTTGTATTTATTAGTAACTCATTTACATATTGAGTCGCCTTATTGCATATAACTTTTTCTTCCAACTTTTTAAATATAGCATCCTCTAGATTATTTCTTTTTTCAAAAATATTTTCAAACTTTTTATTCACTTGCTCTTCTTCATATAAATAATTCTGATATTTCTGAAATGATGTTAGTTAAGAATAAAATCAATTAGAATTATAGCATGTTTTATATTAGCATTTAACAATTATAGCATGTCTAACATACATTAAATATAACATTATAATCGTATTCTGTTTGTTCACTTATTTTTGTAAGATTTAGTAATTCTGATTTACTGTTTGCAATATTTTCATTATATTTTGATATTGCTCTTGATGTAATTTTAATATCGTTTTCTATTCGAAAGGATAAAGATGTCAGATGTTCATTATTCTCCATTTCTTTTTCTGTTTCTTTCCTTATTTTTTGTATTTCTAATAATAATCCATTGTATAATTGATGTGCTTCTCTAAAAAGATAAATATTTCAATGAACTTGAGATGAAATGTTACAACTTCATATCATGTTCTCTTATATAAAAAGTTGGCAATAAATTAATTGTTCTTGAATTTGACTAATTACCGACTGAATATGAGTAAAAAATCAACAGGATGTTATTTTAAATGCGAATATATGTAAATAATGTAGACAAAAATTTTCCCGTTTAACTATACTGAAATGCAAACATATTTGGAAACGTTTAGTTAACAATCGATTTGCTACACGCATATGATAAATTTTTAAATCTACTTTTCTCGGAAACAAAGCGTCTTGTGAAAAAAATGTTATTCTACACTTCCGATTTATTTTCACATGTGGAATGACCTTTTGTCGACTGTTCAGTCCTGTCCAGTCCGGAACTAGTCATGTTCAAGTATACTTCATAAATTTTCAAACTCGATTTTCTCAAGAACTAAGCCTTAAACGAAAAAATGTTATTCCATATCTTTCTTTTATTTTTTAAATAAGAAATCACCACGTGCCCGCTTGTTGTACATAACTTTTGGCCTCACCAGTATGTCAATCAAATATAATTCAAATATATAACCAAATGTAAGATTACCACAGTAAATTTTATATTATATCCCTAATCATCATAGATTCATACGGAGAAGTATTAAATCTACTGCAATACTTACTTTTGTTCAAAATTTAACTGATCATGAATACTATTTCTTTTAGAAATATTAGTTACCACAGACTTCCATATATTATACAGATCTTTATGTTCCATATGTAGAGTTTCTAAATCTGTATTTGCATCAATTATCATTCTATTAGCATCTTGCTTTTCTTTGTCTTTAATTTGTAATTGTTCATCAATGTAGGCTATTTCTGATTCAATTTTCCATATTTCTTCTTTCAATCGATATAATATAAAGTCTCTTTGCTGTTTTCTTTTAATCAGTATCTTATTTTTACTAACATCTTGTAATGACACTTGTTTTGATATTATTAAATGGTCGTTCAAATCCTTTTCCCATTTGGACAAGTAAGAATAAAATTCCAATAAATTCTTTAATTTTTGACATAATTTTTCTTTTTTATCTTTCTCTCCTTTTAACTTTGAATAGTTTTCTTTTAAAATATCCTTAGCATTTTCTATACTATTATTCCTTTTTTCTCTTAATAATGTAACTTTTGATAGTGCCTCTATATATTGTTTTAATATTATATGCTGATGTTGAACTTCTTCTTGCTTTTGATAAAGTTGTATAGCTTCTGATTCTAGTTCTTTTTCTGCATGTTTTATTGACGCTTCCTAAAAATATTTATAATTAACCTTATGCCGTTAAGTTATAACAAAATATTATAGAATGTAACATTTCAAAATATATTTTATATCCTTGTATTAAAATTATAAAATATATTTTGAAATGTTATAATAAAATCATTGTTAAAGATAATAGCATAAAGTATACAAAATATTTGTTATTTATTATATTTTGTGTAGTCAGTTACTTACAAGATCGAGTATTTCTTCTGAAAGTTTATTATCAACATGCAATAAATGCACATGTAGTGTTCTTTGAAACTTTTTCATCAAATTATCATTTGGATCAAGAATACTTAATGTAGACGTCATGATCAAGCTCAATTTATTGCACCTTGTTATGAATTTTTTAACCACTTTAAAAACTACTTTTTACAAAAATTGTCTTTTCTATCTCTTTTCATATGTTCATTTAATGATATGAACATATATCTAAATTTTTTTTAATTCTTAAACGTTTCATTTAAATGTTTCATTCTCGTAGCACTGCAAGATTTGTTTACATTTAAATTAAATGCGGTTACCACATTAACAGCCAAGTAGTAACAAAATAATAGAAAGCAGTAGAAAATGAACTTTCATTTTTTTATGATCAATATTTTTTTCTTTCATTACTTGGTCTGTTAAATATGTATATAATGTATGTATAAATATTTTAGCAGATTCTAATAATTTATTATTTATACTAACGATTACTATTATACTAAAAGATATTGTATGACAAAATTTTAATTTATCCCATAACTATATATATTTATGCTATTTAATTAGTAATAGAAATATTTTATTGTATGTCGTTGTTGTATTTAATATTTTTAATATACCCTCATTAATGTAAAATAGTATTAGAATGTGTAATAGATTATATTTTAGAATACGAAATTGATTAAATTATCTTTTATTTTGAAAAATTTTAGAACATAACGGTATAATATTATAAATTATAAGAATATCATTATTATCAAACATTACAAAAAATCAGTATGATTGGTAATTTAAATGCTTAATTATGCTTTTAATTTTAATGCAAAAGTTGATGTATGTAGCAAGTTATTCTTTGTCGAGGGATTCAATATGTGTAGTGGCACTACTGTTCATTTACAAATTGTATATTTCATTTCTTAAATATATGTTACTTCAATTATAATATAAATATTATAGATATTTATATACTATAAATACGCGTTTCATTTTGAGTATACCATTTATTTACCACTTCTGCAATAATTTACGCTTTAAAGTAAGATATACAAATATTTCTTACTTACAGAATTGTTGTATTATTTATAGGTTATTCTGCAAGATATAACCTTAGATGTGTTACTAACATTACATATATTTTTATTTATAAATTATTAGTATAAAAATATATTAACTAATTTTTCCATTTCTCTTTCTATCTCTTTAAACAGATGAATACTGTATTAAGTACTGTGCGTGTACTAAATGTATCTGCCAAGCGATATCTAAGTTCTGTTAAATTACCTTCAGAAATAGCTATACCAATGAATAAAGATATGATTATCTGCTGGCATCCAGAACGAGAATTCCCTTATGAATATTCATTACCATTACCAGAAGAAAAACAAATTTCATCAAATTCTGTTTTATGCATTGGTGAAAAAGAAATTGCTGAGGTTTTTAAGCAGAAGAAAGAAGAGGTTGTTGTTGAAGAACTTTCTAAATTGACATATACTACAAAACATAGATGGTATCCCAAAAACTGGCGTCGGAGATTGAGGAAAGTAGAAACAGAAAGACCATATCTGTAGTTGTATGCTTAAAACATTAATTCAATAAAGTAATATTAAGACTAATTAAATTTTTATTTAGAAAGTAATATTGTCGTAGGCTATTTTATGTTTATATTTATTTTCATTTTATTGCACTTATTTCGATGCGATAACATTCCTAAACTTTAATATATATATATACATATATATATATATATATATATATATATTAGTCATTCTGATATATTATAATATTTGGTCCCTCAGAAGAAACAAAATTTACATTTTACAAATTTTGAGGTAGTATTTGCCTTTCTCCTTCACACAACAAGATATGCATTGCTTGATATAACAAATATCTTCCAAAGCTATCTTTTTGTTCTGTATTCCATGTTGCTGCTATTCCATAATAATCTCCACTTTTACAATTTTTTAATTTTTGTATTCCTAAAGCATCAATCATAGCAGCTTCACGTGTGAAAGCTTCTACTGGAATACTGTTTTGGAAAATGTGAAGACACACAACTCCATATCCAGCGTTCCAAATATCTAAAATATGCTGGATTTTTTCATTCTCAGGTTTTTTCTTTGAGACCCATGTAGCGAAAGCATCCTTAAGGTGGGAGTACGGTCTATTTCGTGTACCTTTACCCACATAAAATATAGCAGAAAGAAATGTAGTCCAGATCATGGACTCTGTCAAATGTCTCTTACGAAAAGCTAAGTCTTTAGTTATACGTGGATCTAAGAGTAAATAATTAAAACAAGTTTTATTCATTCCATCTCTCCATTTCCTAGAAGGACTTACTAAGGAAAAGTCTCTAAACGCATTTCTTTCAATGATCTTATATTCTTCTATATCATTTATCCAATCTCCAAATGTTAAAAATGGTTTCATATGAGATTCACAATAATTCGACTTATGCAAAGGAAGATGACTAACTTCAAAAGATGATGAATTATGTGATTCACATTTTAACTTAGTGAGTTGTTTTGAATATAGTTGTCTTTTCGTATTTGTTACAGATTCAGAATTGACTTCAAAAAATGATGGATTATATGCCCCACATTTTAACTTAGTCAGACGTTTTAAATATAGTTGTCTTGTTGTATTAGTTATTGGTCCAGGATTGTCACCATAATTAATTAGTTCTTTTCGTAGCGCATCATCTGTTGGATATGTGTCCACTGATAAATTTAACGATTTCGGCCCTAAATAAATTTATAAATTGTAATTATAAATTCATAAATTCAATATTGAAGTATAACATAATTTTAATATATCTTACACATTTTGTCAGATGAAATACTATCTGCAGTTTTGCTAAAAATTAATAACAAGTTATTACAATCACTATTAATAAAGGTATGATTATTCTTAATGTCTTACCATGGTGATAATGTGTAAATCCTACGTTCCAAGAAAGCTAAGCCTTCATCAGGATCTTCATATCTATATTCCTCTTGTACACTGATATATGACTGTGATTTAAAACTGTCGAAAGCAATTAATTTATTATTAAACTTAAAATACAGACTTAAAATACTAAATATGTTTATCATAAAATCTAAAGAAGATAAGATATAAAAAAGAAAAAAGGTGATAAGGTAAGAAAGGTGATAAAAACGGTTCAAAACGATTAGCATAGATAGTATCCGCCAAATGAAAGAAAAATGTTCTGATAAACATGGTTCGAAAAATTAATATCTTCAGGGTTACAAACAATTTTACGTTTTGATTAAAGCGGGTGACTTTAAATTTTTCTATCGCGTACAGATATCCTTCGTACAACACAGTACTCCTACAACACAAATTCGCTCTAACATCTTTCGAGAATTTGGGAAATCCCTGTACGAAACGACACGTAATGGTATATCATTCGATGTTCTTCATTTGACCAGGCGTATATGTTGTCTCATATTTACCATTTAGTAACTAATGTTGTCACCTCTTATAAGCGGAGGTTTTTATCTTATTTCTCTATCTTTTTATGTTATATTATATAATATTAATATGTACTATTTTTTATTAATTATATTATTAATTAATTATTAATTCTTCTTCTTCTTCTAATAACGCTATGTATAACATAGTTTTTTGTATAGTTTTTATTTATAATTAGTACGCGCATAGCCTTACAATTAGTTATGAAAAAGAAATAGTGTACGTAACAAGGCATTTTTTCGGAAATTAACTACCGTGTTATTCGGATGATATCTATATATAGATAAAGATAAATGTAAATAATTTTACCTTGAAAGAAAGGTACTTAAATTTTCTTTAAAAGTATTTACAGTATCGTTGATTTTTAATTCCACTTTATTTAAAAATCTTTTTTGTACTGCACAATCTGTTTCGTCTGCTTTTAATATATGTTCTTTTAAATGTTCTTCACTTTTTTCCTTAAAGTCTGATTTTTTTATGCGCAAATTTCTAAAATTATGATTAAGTCCTTCTGTTAAATCCTTTTTTAATATACACTTTTCGATATTGTTCTCATTTTCATTAGAATCTATTGGTATATCATCATCATATTTATTTTCATGTAATCTTATTGCCAGATTTTTATTAAATTTGTAATTTAAATTTCTTGCGCAATTCTGGTTTGGTGACAGAGAATTTGTAGTATCCGGGCTTGTGTTTTCTGAAGACGTAAGTTCATTATTTCTTCTAAATTTTCTAAGAGATGAATATTGCCTATAATATCGTTTCCTTCTTCTTGGGGTAGACCTTGCTACTTCTTTTCCCATATTAAATTCTTCTGATTGAAACGACTGAGTTCTCATTATACAAGGTGTACGAGCTTCAAATTTTATTTCTTTATTTAGTACTTTTGGAGATAAATATTTTTGTCCTTTCTCTATTGATTTATTAATTAAAAAATTTGGCGATTTACTTACGATGGAATCATTTGGATCATATATAGGCGTTATTGGAACTTTAATATTATTGCTTTGACTGAAAATTTCTCGCCGATATTTAGGCGTAATAGATCGCTTCTTTCCTTTCATTTTTATTGGAAATTTGTCTTCGATATTGTATAGAATGCTATTATCAGTACTTATTGTAGATGTGGGGCTAGTATCATCTAGAATGTTTTTACATTGTCGATATTTTTCATTAATCTTTTCTTCTTTGGAATTAGATTTTAAAGAATTTGAAAGCTGATTAATAATTTCATTAATTAAATGTTTTTCTTTATCCATTTCTTCTTGAATTCGAAGTTCTGCTGCACTTGTCATCGCACTTTCAGATTGATTATCATTACTTATACTACTGTAATTAAGATTAAAGGAATTTACATGTTTTGTGACAGCAAATCTTTCATCTTTATGTCCCTTAAATATAGTTTCATTTATCATATTTTCTTTAGAAATGTTTGAAATTTGTGGAACAATATATTCTGCCATTACATCTTCGTTATTAATCAGAAGTTTATCTACAAAAAATAATTTATTTTTTATTTATTTATTATTTAAATATGTAATAATATATCAAAGTTAATTTATTCTTTTTACATACCAAAAGTCATTTTATATTTCGTTGTTTTTTCTTCCTTTATAGAATTATCACAATATTTTCCAAGTATCGCAATTGCTTTATAATATTTTCCATCAAACGCATAATGAAATGGGCTACGGCCTTCATCATCCAAACAAAGTGGATCTCCACCATTTGCTAAAAGTAATTCAAGTACTGTAACTCTACCCCATGCTGCCGCCACATGAACTGGAGTTAATCCATCTACTGACCTACAAAATTAATCGGAATTACCATATTTCAATTTCATGTGCCATATAAAAAATGTATTATTGTAAAATTTTACATTATTTTTCAAAACACAAAATCAATTGTATCTTAATCGATTACTTGGATTTTATTTTAATTAATTACCTGACATTTGGATTACCTCCATGACGCAGAAATAATTTAGAGACTTCTTCAGCAAAAGCTTCAGAATCGTTACCTATTACTAAATGAAATGGAGTTACTCCGTGCGTAGGAAGCAGTGTATTAGGATTTGCTTCCTTATTTAAAAGTAATGTAGTTACCTGCCTATCAAAACACATTAGTAACAATTCTAAATTTAAAAAAATGTTTATGTGCTAATAATTGAATATTTAAAATATTATTAGATATCTAACATACAAACATAGTAGTAGATGTTTAAAATAATTAAGAATAATATTAGTAATAAAGAAATATAATAATATTCAATTATAGGAAGTTCTTACTTTATATTGTTATCTTCTAGACCATCACAAAGGGAAGAAGCCAAAAAAAGACAACCTTTTGCCTTTAAAGTCGACATTATATTCCAATTAAAGTTGGTTTATATTAGCACTATATTTGAAGTATTTTTGAATCTGTTATGAAAGAAAATAACATTTATACATCAAAAAACATTTATACATCTTATAAATTAAAATGGTCAATACATCACTTATTGATATTATAAATTAAATCTAAAGATTTATGTACGATTAAAAGAAATATTTCATAATAAATATTCACAGACTTATTTTTAAAACACAAAATGAATGTACTTAATGATATAGTCTACGTAAGTATAAAACGATATTTTGAAAATACAGATGTAAGATAAATATCTTTATCGCCACAATATCAAAACCATCATTTAATAACTGTAACCAGTAAAATTAACTATTTTAACAGAATTCTTGCTAGTATATTATGTAAATTAATTATAAAATAATATATAATTAGTTATTTTATTGAGAAATTGTATTTCTTGTATTAATTCTTATTATAAAACATTTTTATATTACATATTTATTACGAGAATACGATATCAAAAATATTCAAACACTGTTTACCTCTCTTGTTTTCTCTGAAGTTGTATGTATTTCTATTGGCTGTTTAAATTCGTTCAAATTTGTTGTTCTTTCTTTCCCACTATGTTAGCGTATGCAATGGAACGATCTTAATATCCTTCGAAAAATATTGTAATACCTAAATAAAGTAATATTTGTAGTAAAGTAACATTTTTTGCTGTGACGATCTGTGATATAGTCTTTTTGCAATATTATATGTATAAGCGTGACTGAGGAACGAAAATGAGTAATCAGAATTATTATGATACAGGTTAAGTCTATATTTTAACATAAAATTTGTATTTCTATACACTTTATAGTATTAGAAAGTAATTATTCACAATTCTTTCATCATATGTGGATACCTTATTAAATTAATATTTAATTGCAGGTGCTATGTTACCATCTACTGCAACAGTAATTAAAATTACAAATATTTTAACTCCATATATTGTAAGAATTTATGAAGTGAAGGACTATAATGAAAAGTTAAATTCTATTAATAAGAAATTGTTAAAAGAAGAGAAAACGTTTCACAGTACTGAAAAAGATGTAGAACCAAAAATAGGAGATGTAAGACCAATTTGTAATATATATATAAATTTTATAATGCCAATATTAGTAATAATCAATTTAATTCTATATAAAATTAGCTATATCATTTTATTTATAATTATTTTAGGCAGTTATAGTATATAATAGATTAGATATTACAACTGATTGTCCTGGATGGTTATGCAGAGGATATATTAGTAGTATTGAAAATCTGAAAGATACATATAATATCTTTTTACCTGATTATGGGATCTCTATTGAATCACAAAGAGAGGACTTCATTATATGTTCAACTGATGCAATTTTTGAAGAATATTTAACCTTCACAGTTGGTTTATATAATATTTTACCTGTGGATGTAAAACATAACTTATCTGTACAGAATGAGACTCTAACGTATGGTTACACTAAAACAATTACATGATTAACATATTTCAATAATTTACATATTAAAAACTTAAATATAGCTTTTTTTTATATCTGTATAAAGAATTTTAGAGGAATGGAGTACATCTGCAATCGAATACACAAAGGAATTAATAAGTGCATCTGATATAATCTATTTTGATCCTATAGTATCTGATCAGTATGGAAAATATTATGGTGAATTTTATCTCAATATAAAAAACAAAGTAATATGTTTAAGTGAAGCTTTAGTTCTACATCAATATGCTATTTATTTAAATAAAAGTAATTTAATAAATTTTTGTATTATATTATTAATATTTAATTTTATCGAAAGTTGTTGTATGTATATAATGTTTTTTGTTTGACTTTTATATAGAATTGTTGCAGTTTATAGAAAGTTCTATGAATAGTGAAAAATTAAATAAAGAAATAATCAATGATGAAACTTTATTTTATTTAAATGTTTCACAAGTGTTGGATAGAACCAGTGAAAGAAAAAAGCAAAAGGAAAGGTTTGATAAAAAATACGATTAATTAATTAATCAATTCTGTCTTTTTTACATTTTTATTAAATACTTATACTTTTTGATAGTTTTCTAAAAAGAGCGAAATTTAAAAAACACAATTATTTACACCATGAACTTCAAAGAGATGAAGAAAAAGTATTAATTTATGGAATGGATAAATATGAATGGTTAAGTTCTACATTAGATGTAAAATTCCCTGTAGAAATACACAAGGTATAATTGTATAAAAATTCTGTCTACTAAAAATGAAGACTAACAAAAATTAATTTGTATGTTATTACTTTTCAGGCTTGGAAATCATTGATACAGTCATGTAAACCAAGGAAAATACAGTCATATATATGGCCTGCTATAAAAAAAGGTTTAGACACGATAGCAATTGGAACAGCAAAATGTGGTAAAACTATTGGATATACATTTGCTATTTGTGGACTTTTGGCTACAAATTGCAATGTAATATTGTTTGTTTATATTAACATTAGAACTAATATAGAATATATGCATTATCTTTCTTTCAAATACATAAAAGATTGTATAGTAATATAATCTATGATAATAATTGATTTCTATTAGATAATGAATAGAGAAGATAATGGTTTTTTCTTGAAAATTAACGAAATAGATAGTAATTTTAGAATTCACATATTATTTATTTATTATACATTGACTAGAAAAAAAATATATAACATTTTAAAGGATATAAATTTTGAAACAGCTTCCTCAAGGAATAAATCCATCTGCATTGATACTATGTTCTTCCTCATCTGAGGTACTAGAAGTTCATTTTTTATGCACAAAATTTCTAGAAGACTATAAAACGATAAAATCTGTTGCTGCAATTAATGGTAAATCAGAAAGATCATTAGTGGTAAGTAAATTTCTTAAAACAAATTTAGGTAACAGTAAAAATAAATACAACGGTAAATATTTCAATCGGATATAAAATAATTTATTAAATTTTTAGGCTGAAATGTTTAATGGATGTCAGATACTAATCTCTACACCACGATTTTTAATACGCTTCATGAACAAAAATAAAAAATTAGTAAATTTTAAAAATCTTCGATATTTAATTTTGGATGATGGTGATATTATCTTGGATAAATATTTTGATTCTGTAAGTTTATTTTATTTATGATAATTTTTCGCTTTTATATTCATATAAATGTAAAAGAAATTTTTTTAGGTAAGTCAATTATTTAGACGACACAATATTATTTGTAACAGAGAATTAAAAAGTAAGACATTTCAAATTATAATAACTGCAACATACTGGACACTGCATTTAAAAAAAATTGCCTCTATTCTAATGGAAAATCCATGCATATATATAGCATCTTTTATGGAAGCTGCAATTTTTAAATCTATACGTTTAAACTTTTATGTGATAAATTCAAGGGAAAAACCTGAAAGGCTTTTAGGTAGAATTTACTTATTTAAAAAAATATTTATAGTAAAATTAAATAATTCAAGATCATTTTACAACAGATTCATTAGGTAATGAATATTCCACCTCACGAACTATAGTAATTTGTAGAAATAATAACGAAGCTAAAGAGTTAAATAACTTTTTAGAAAAACATAAAGAGACTCTTTTAGCTCATGGAAATATGAACTATGTTCACTTACAACGTAAGATTATTTATAGATAAGATATTTAAAGATATAAATAATTTTGATTCGTGATGATATTGTCATCAAATTGTATCTAACAATTTTTGTTTGAATATAGGTATTAAGCAATATTGGAATGTTTGTATAAGTGGTTCTTATCCAATTTTAATATGTACAGATGATATATTACCAGATATAGATATTACAAACGTAACTTGGTTGATACATTATTCAATTCCTTTGCATTCAAAGACACAATTTAATTTTCGGTTCTCTACACTTCTAGAAAATTTACAAATGGTATGTTATTTTATTACAAAAATGTTTGTATAATTCAATAAATAATATTCATTTAATCAAATTGTTTTAGGAAAATAGCACCGGGAAAGTAACTATAATAATGGATGAAAATAATGATAGACAGTTTTTACATATAATAAATTTAATGCAACGTACGAATTATGTCATTCCTGAAAAGATATTAGAAAGTGTTAAGGTATGTATCAAAATATTCGTTAAAAAGGTAACATGTACAAGCCATATTTTTTATACAAACTAACTTATGTTGTAAAAATCTACTTTAAAAATTTATTAAGTTTATAACAGCTACTTTAGAACAGAAAAAGGAAAATTATCCTATTTGTGACAGTATAAAATCTTGGGGATTTTGTAACAAACAAATTTCTTGTGCATTGAGACATAAAATAATTTCAAAAGTTGATGCTCCAATCACGGACATTCAAATGTAAGTAAAAATTTACGAACTAATAAAAAAAATTTGGTTAATTTTGGATATTATTTCAGAAACGACAAGGTAAAATTCAGAGTAGTGAGCATACATGATGCTACACATGTTTCTGCAAGGATTATGTCATATATCAAATTTAATACATTAAAAGAAGTGGAATTTTCTACTGTTGAATATCTGCGAATTAACACAAGAATTCAAGAGTTCTATTCTTGTGTGGAAAACAGGTTAATATGGCAATAAAGATTCCTTTATATATAGAACGATATTTATAAATTTGTGAAATTAACGCAAAATTTAATCGTTTATAGTATGAAAATTGAATCTCATGTAACATTTTTATACATGAACTTTTTCTTCGTCTTGATGAATATAATCACATCCTATAAATATTGTTTACTTCTTTTTTAACACTTTGTATAAAAAGATAATATTTTATATATATTATTTAACGTGTTTATTAGTATTTATGTTTATTGTTGTAGAAAGAAATGTGAGACTCTTGATGTGGGATGTATATGTGGCTTGGAAGAACCAGTAGATACTTTTAAGAGGATACAAATTTTACATATTGAAAGAGAAAATAAAACAGAAATTCCAAAGTATGTAAATGTAAGATGTATTGACAATGGGGTAATTTTGAAGAAAGTAGATGTATGTATTTAAGTAATATAATAGTACAAAGTAATATATTATATAATTAAATGAAAAAATATAATTTTATATTAATGTAATTTTTATATTAGGTATATAGATTGTTACATATGCCAGAAGAACTTATAGAATATTCTATGCAAGTAGTAGAAGTATTTTTAGTTGGTATAGCTCCGCATGATGAAGAATATGTTTGGAATAATTGTGCAATTGATGCTGTGTACCAGTGGTTTAAAGAAAATGTTGATGATAGGTCCTATGTGATTGGAACGGTATATTACATTATTAGTTTTCATTTATTTTTAGATTCCTTTTTTTATATCTTTTTTATTCATTTTGCTTATAGATAAGATATATAATGTGGCAAAGAAATATGATCAAACTTTAGTACTGTTCTTAAGGATAAAAGGAGGTCTGATAAATATAGGTCGGAAAATTTTTCTTACATCGAAGATTCTTTGGAATAGTCGTCGAACGTAGAATTTCAAGCATTGTCATCATTTCTTTTGCTAGAAGTGGATAATGTGATGGAGCAAATTATGATATTGAAGGCAATGTTTTTCATAATAAATCAGTATGTATCTAAACGTTTCATAGTGAAAACGGTGCTATCAGACTGATTTATTCTAATATCAAGTGCACAGATATTCACTTTATGTATGAACGAGCTAATGGAGACGCTACACAAGCTCAATATCTCTTATCAATAGACGATATTCTGTTAAAAGTATTTTTGCTTCGACGCATCGTAGATCGTAGACTATATCTATATCTCGGAAAGAGCTTTTGGATCTATGGTTGTATGACCTTTTTTTATTTTTAGAAACAGTAGAATATGGTACCAAAGTTTGATCACCTATTTGCTTGTCGCCCTGTAATATAGATTTAAATAAACAGGTAAATTTACATCTGGGAAATACAATATGGGTAAATACATTGAATGTTGGAACAAAATTAATTGGATATAAAGATTTAATTGGTTCATGTTTAAGAACAGAATTATTAGAAAAAGATCACGCTGTTGAAGATGACAAACATTTAAATCGAATGTATCAACTTTGTAGAGATGCTGGGTTTTTGAACATAAATGGATATGATTTAAATCTTTAAATAAAATTTCAAAAATACCTTCAATTAATAGACCTTTTGTACCATTTCTCCTTCAATATATTAAATATCGTGATTGAAAAAGAAATAACACTTATTTTAAATATTTATTACATATATATATTTATATATAAGCGCGTGTATATTGGGTTGGCATTAGGTGGTAATGACAAAATCCGCAATCACTTAGCGGCCAACCTAATATTATTGATTATTATAATATTTAGTAAATTTTGACATTTACAAATTTTGTTAAATCATATAACTCCTTAAAGATAAAATGAGAAAAAATAATTCGTTTGAAGAACTTTTTGCGTACATCGTTTAATTATTAACCAAATTTTATTAATTTGTAGCATTCACATAGCTGCTTCAGAGATTAAACAGCTGACGTTATTATTCTTTAGATACTGATAAACGTAGTCAGTAGTTTAACCATAGTGTACATGTTTTATATTTCTCTTAAACAATTATCTGTTTACCTACAGGCAATTATGATCATACATCGCTTGATGAATTCTACAAGCTAGCAAAATTTTATTAATAACTAAATAGGGTACTTTAAAAATTCTGTTTTTTTGTTAAAAATAAAGTACGATCACATTTGAATAAATTTAACATATAGAATCGAAGAAATTATACATATACGATTTTATACAATAGTCAGGTACTCAGAAGCAAGTTGCATTGGATCAACATGATAAGAAGTAACTAAACGAACTTTTTGTCCATCTTGTGTTGTGAATTCTATTGCTTGTTCGCTATCGGCAATCCCCGATTGTTCTGATTCCTCCATTTGATTAATCGTTGCAACAGCACTTGCATCCGTATCTTCATCCTATTACATTTTAATTAGAATTGTATGTAACGATAACATTTTTTGTAAAATACATAATAATACATTAATTTATATTATACTACGTATTTGTAAAATGTTAGAATTTGTAAATAGAGCAGTTTCTGTTTAATTGTAACTAGTTTAAGGCATTATATAACCGAGTAGATGATTTCCAGAAATTACACGTAGATCGATTTTCTTTCTATGATCGCTCGCCTCTGAATGAGTTTAAAGTGAAAAAGTATTGAATGCTCATCAGATGTAAGGAAGCTTATTACTTGAACAATTTTATTTAAAAATATTACCTGCAATGCCTTTACGATTGCTTCTGCATCTGTTTGTACACTCGAAATATTTTTCACTTTCGTTTCTACCGTACTAGAAATGTCGACATTCTTTATGTCGGAATTTTGATTAACGTGTACACTTAATGGTGCTGTTAATTCATCTGGAATAACACCAGAATGAACTCTAATTTCTTGTCCATCACTAAGTTGATTGACAAATTGACTTTGAGATAAAAGCTGTCGGGCATCTTGGATTGAAAGAGGAATTGGGTTACCTTCTTCATCTGTAATCTGTAAATATAACTACCGTTTTATTCTTTTGTTATTACTACGTAATAACAGTTTAATATCTTATTCATCTTTACCTGAAGTTGAAGATCAGATTCTGAAAGTTCCACATTTATTCGTTCATTTGAGTTATTATTTTCATTAGCATGACCTGGATTAGAAAGCATGCTATCATTGCTAACGCTTAAATGTGATAATGATTGATTTACATTCGTTTTCTCCTCTTTATTTCTCATCATTCCAGCGTCAACTGATTTCAATGTAAAATGTGGATTAGTTGAATTAGAAACAGATGTAAATTAATAAATACAAACGTTATAACATTGTCATTTTTACCGAAATGTAAAGTTCGAGACTGGTTAGGATCATCTGGATCTTGGTATGAAACATATATAATTTGTTGAATACCATCTCCTGATGTCTCATCTGTTGCAATAACTTGAGCCATTTGATCAGTTAATGAATGTTCATCAGATTCTTGAGAACTTGGTAAAATTTGCCAAACTTCTCCAATTGGAGAACCTTCTATTTCATTTATTGCAGAAAGTTTAGTTTCCCTATGTACCTAGAAGCAACTCGATAATAATTCCATCTTATTGAACTTTTCACTATTGAATCTATTAATACAATTTGGATTCTCTCTTACTTTTTTATGCTTTGTTAAGTTTGAACAATCAGCAAATGCTTTTCCGCAAACATCACAGGAATAAGGCTTTTCACCTAACAAATAAAAATATATGAAAACACATTTTTAAAAATAAATCTTAAACACATAAATTAATAATAAATAAATTAATTAACTAATAATAAATTAATGTTGAAATTTTTGATAAGAATAGTAAATTTGGAAAAGCAGATTTAAATGGAGAATGAAAATGTTACCAGTGTGTAAACGAAGGTGCTTTTTCAAAGCCCATTGTTCTGTAAAACCTCGATTACAATGAGCACATTGAAAAGGACGTTCTCCTTTATGCCTGCGAACATGACATTTCCATGTATCTTTGTGCAAAAAGCACTTTGCGCAAAATTCACATTTCCAAGGGCGCTCGCCAGTGTGTCGTTTAACATGTAGTTTAAATTGCGAAGAAGTAGTAAACTTTCTGCCACAATAATCGCAGCAATAAGGTTTTTCTCCAGTATGTATTCGCATATGTTCTTGTAAATTTCCATTTTGTGAAAAACTTTTATGACATACCTCACATGTATATGGTTTGTGTCCCGTATGCCACCTAAATGTGAAATTATTTGTTTATTTAACTAAATTTAAATCAATGTATATAAATATATCTTTTATTTGTATGGTAACCTATAATGTAGCGTAAGACTAGTTTTATGTGCAAATTGCTGCCCACAAATTTCGCAAAAATATTTTTTTTCTCCAGTATGTGTAGATTGATGATTGATTAGATTTGCCTTTGTTTTAAAACTGGCATTACATGATTTACAAATATAAGGCCGATCATCAGAATGTACAAGCTGATGACGTTGCAACAATTGCTTATGTTTAAAACTTTTTCCGCATTTATTGCAAACAAATCGACGACCATTATTGTGTTCTGCTTCTTTATGATATACTACAGAACTAGGATGATTGAGTACTTTTCCACAAATATCACATGGATACTCTTTCTCTAATTTATTTCTCTAAAAAATAATAAAAAAATATTTAATTATTATATTTTTTTATATATTGGGAACCTTTATAATTTTTAGAGTATAATTTATCCATATTCATTCTTTTACCTCGTGTATTGACATATGATGTTTTAAAGCTGCTTGTTGTGTGAAATTTTTATTACAAATAGTGCATATAAATAATTTATCACGTTCATGAGCCATTTTTAAATGCAGGTCATACATCTCCTTTGTTTCAAATAACTTTTCACAGTGTTCACATGGAACATTTTTCTGAGAATCACTAGAATTGTTTGAATTATTTGTATGTTGTTCTTCAGTCAATGCATGATCAAGTGTGTTAGAAATATTATTTTCTTCGGATAAACGTTTTGATTCAAAGGTTGAATCTTCGACAATATGCTCAAAATCTTGATTAACATCATCTCCAATATGATGAGTTGCCTTCTGATGCAATTCTAAATTTTCTTTACTCGTAAATAACTTTTTACATTCCGAACATTCATATTTTATGCCTTTATGGAAACTCCTAATTACAAAAAGCAAATATTACTTTCATTGTATACAACGTTAAAATTTCGCTAAATTCTATTTACTTGTGTACAATATATCTGCTACGTTGAAGAAACCCTCGACCACATAATTGACACGTGAACTTATTTCTTCTACGACGTAATTTTGGTCGACCTCGTCCTCTACCTCTGTTTACTATCACTAACTCTCCAAGATCTTTTCCTTCTTCAGATTCTAAGTGACCAATTATTTCTAAAATATACAAATGATTATTGATAAATAATTATTAAATAAATACCTTTAAATTAATGTATTTCACTATTTCTTACCTTCTTGACTATCAGGAACAGACATATTTAACTGTTCTTCAGGATCCTCAAAATTATCAGGATCATCATCGTCTTCTTCATCGATAACTCCCTCCTCCTTATATATTCTTTCTAGTTCTTTGCCTTGAACTGCCTCCATATATCTGAATCATTTCATATGCTATTATAAAAATGATAGTAATTACCTTTAAATGTTTCTCCTTACAATCAATACCTTTTGGGAACTTTACGCTTTCTGCGACGTCTTCCATCTCCATCTACTTCATCTATTTCCTCTTCATGTTTATCTTCTTCTTCTTGACTCACTGTTTCTATTACATCTCCCTTTGCTAATTCCTGAAATTTAATGGTTTAAAATATTTTATCTTGAACAAACATGTTACTTTTACAAACCACAGATATGTTCTCTGCGTGAGATTTTGGTGGACGTCCTCTTTTTCGTTTGGGTTTACTTAATCCTTCCATTTGTAAACTCATTTCATGTTCTGCAGCATACATAGAACCATCTGGCATTACTATTAAACAATATCATAATTAAAAATTTTGCAATAGATCTTTAATTAGAATATAATATAATCTTTAGTATGAAACAATACTTTTTATTATGATTTGTTGCTCAAAGTGGTCTTCTTCGTTATATCTTGGAATAATATCCAACTGTGATGTTTCTGATCTAACATCTGTGTTCTCCTTTTCTGCACGTAAGCGTTCTCGTTCAGCTTTACGTTGTTGTTCTATCTGATGCTTCCACATCTCACGAATTTTCCTTTGGCCATCCACCAATAATTCAAAAAACTGTATCGTAGCCTCCAGTTGAATATTACAACCAGGACAAATTGTACGTGGTAATTTCCCATCATCTCGAATCTTTAATGAAAATTGTATTATAACATTTATTTGAAAATAAATTCAATGCTTCTTTTTGTAGTATAACCTCAAACAATAAATCAATAATTACGCCAATTGATATTCATTATTTTTAAATTTTGCAAGAGATTATTCAGAAAAACTGAAATTTTGTATATCTTAAAATGAAACTTATATGACGAACAAAAACATTAATATTTTAAAATAATATCATATCGAATCAAATTGAATAGGATTAATAACAATACACAGTAACGAATATGTTTAACATTAAATTATGAACATAATTAGAATATTTATTATCATTTAAAAAATTTTATTAACAAAGACAATGTTCTGCAATCATACTAACATTTATAAAAATTATAGTAAATTCTCAGACAAATAACAGACAAAGTAAATAACAATGTACAGTGTACAGTATCAGGAGGAAATATCGAACATTTGATTCTGGTAGTATTTGTGTATAAAGCAGGAAGTCAAGTTAGAGTCTAATGTTTCGAAATTTCGTACCTTGAGCGGCAAGTACCGATTGACCATAGAACTTAAATCTGGATCATCACCATCTGCCATATAGAGTAATTCTCCATTACCATTATCTTCTGCACATAACCGACAAATTGTTGAATCATAAAGTCGTACTTCTGCCATGATTCCAAGGGAACTGCTCACTAACGACTAACATCGATTTTATCCTAACCAAACCGACCAGTGAGTACGCACAACTACTGCACACAATTTATTTTAACCATACGCAATGTAATCCATCATTTGAAAATTTATGTATAAATTTTCGTACTATGTAGAGATTTTGGTTCTTTCCTACGTAATATTCTTTTAATAAATTTATCTTTAAATTGTACAAAAGCTTTTATATACAGTAATCGATATGTTGTCGATATTTCGACTCCACAGAACAAGCAATATGTCGATATTTTATAATCGATATAAGTCGATATAATTTATTAAATGTCGATGATAAAGTATACAATTTTTAATGTCAGTTCTATTCATAAAATTTTTGTTAACAATATCTTATTTATGTATAAACATTATTTCATAATATAGCAGGCTTTTATTAAATATAAAAGGTATTAAAATATTTAGTTTTTATGAAGAAGTCAATGCTCACTTTTTATTAATTTCTTTGAACACGTTACATGGTGTTTTGATTGTTTTTCATTTTACATAATTAAATCTTTTGAATATATAGATAAAATGAAATTGATTATGTTATTGATTACATAGGTAAGATGTATTATTTATCATCACCAAAGATGGAGAAAGAAGAAAGTACACTTGAAGGACATGAATTTTATACAGCAGCTGTCAAATACTGGGAACATGTTCCACCTACAATAGATGGAATGCTTGGAGGTTTTGGGTTTATTTCTCAAATTGATATAAAGGGATCCACAAAATTTTTAAAGGCTTTGTTTGAGGTATATATTATAATTAATTTTGTAATATTCAAGATTCTTATCATTAAATTTTTTAAATATTATGATACCTAAAGTTTGTTTTATTTCAGTTAAAAAATCCTCCATTGAAGACATATGCATTAGATTGTGGTGCAGGCATAGGAAGGATAACTAAGAATTTATTATTAAATCATTTTAAATACGTTGACTTAGTGGAGCAAAATTTAAAATTTTTAGAAGTAGCTAAAACATGTTTGAAAAGCCATTCAACAAGAATTTGCAACTATTATCCAATTGGTAATACTCCATTGGTTTATACAAAGTAGAAAAGACATTTAATTGATTAAATCATATTTCAAGGATTACAAAACTTTTGCTTTACTGCCAAGTATGATGTCATTTGGTGCCAGTGGGTTTTGGGTCATTTAAAGCATGATGATTTGATAGAATTTTTAAAAAAGTGTTCGTAAGTATTTTGTTTAGCCTCAATAAAAATTAAAAACTATTTTTAATCATCTAATAAAACTTTTATAGGAGTGGCCTAAAATCTAATGGTGTAATAGTGATTAAAGAAAATGTGACCAGTTCTGAAAATTTGGAGATTGATACAAAGGATTCATCAGTGACACGACCTCTTTCTGAATTCTATCGTATATTTCAGGAATCTAATTTAGCTTGTATAAAGGAAGAACAACAACATAAATTTCCACGTGGATTGTACCCAGTTTATATGTTTGCTTTAAAGTCAGATAACAAACTTCAAACCTCAATGTAAAGACTAATAGAGTATTAAATAAATTATTTCATTACCTATACACATTCTATCAAAAAATTATATTATATTTAATATTATAAATTTGAAGTTCGTTCTAATTTTATAACAGTTCCAAAAAGTATCTCTGCTTAAAAAAGTAAATTTATTTTGGACGTATCTTTTCATACATAAATCGTTGATTTACATCTTGAGGAGAAGCATTTATAAGTCGTTTCTTTACAGCATGGAAATGCATTAAAGCAAAGTTATACAGTTCATTTTCCATCTTCCAAACAACAGATTTTTGTATTTTGTCTATTGTTTCAGGTCGTGGATTGATTTTTTGAGTAGTTTGCCGCAAATGTGATTTATTATCTGCAATTTAATAATTCAATAGTAATTTAAAAAATCTTATTTCTTAATAAAATTTCGATTATATCATCTCTTACTATGCAAAAAAGAATTATAAGCTCCTCTAAAGAAACGTGGAAGTACAATTTGCAAAATTTCTACAAATTCTGTTAATTCTTCTGTCACTCCTACAAGGAGATAATGTTTTTGTAAATTTCTTTTTGCTTCTTCTAATGCCCAACTATTTCCAATTTCCCTATTAAATAATATTTGTTCATTATAAATTATGATAACTGTAATAATTTATTAAATCTTACCAACAAGCAGGATCATGACCACACAGAAATGGTATTTGTAACCACATATTGTCAGGATCACAATCTGGTTGTCCTGCCTCAATACACTCATCAAAAGTCTACAAAAATATATGTGATTTAGCACGATTAATATAATAATAATAAATATAAATTATTATTATTATTATGAATACGAACCTTGGTGTCTCCATGCTTTTTTCTGATTAAATGTGGCCTAAAATTATCTCCATATCTTAAAAAGTAGTAATAGGAAACAAATCTATCTAAAGGTTTACGCAAGATATTTATGTATAAAGGCGATTGTCTTACACCAAATCTAAAGCATAAACATAATTTTAAAAAATAAAACAAATGTTTTTCATAATAAATATTTCTGTATACTTACTTCTCAAAATTCAAGAATGCAACATGACCGTGATAAAATGCTGGCTTTTTTGTATTCCAAACAGTTATATTATTTGCAAATTGAATCTACAATTTTTTAACATATATTACAAATGAATTAATAAATAATAATAAATTAAGGATGATATAATACTACCTGATTAGGAAGTGTAAGCGTATGCATGTTATTAGAGACATTAATATGTAAAACATGGTATTTGTTGTGTTTGCACAGATCGTAGACCAAACCTACAAAGCTGGTTGATGCTGTCTTTGGTACCCTGTTGTAGATAATGATGAGATCATCAAAAGTTGATTTGTAAGAATGCTCACTAGCTTCAATCCCACTTTGAATATTGTTTTGTTCTTGCGTGATGGCATTGTCTGGAAGTACGATAGGATACCTATGTTATTCCATCACCTTTAACAGAACGAAATATTAAAAGGATGAAACTTTTGTTGTTACGAATTAATAAAATTAATTGTCTATTATAACGCCTACGCAATAGTTTGTAGTGATCCTCCAGGAAATTTAGTTTCGTTTTTAAATAAATGATAGTGATTGTGAATATCACCACTAAAATCCATTGCAGTAAAAAGCTTCTGTGTATCATTATTTTTCTTATTAACTTTTTAATTGTTCTTTGTCATATGAGTAGGAAAATACACTTCATGAATTCTATGCTAATACCGTTTTTAACTTATAAATATTGATAAACTGTACAATACGACCAGTTTCATTCGCAGATTCACTAAACGATAGTTATTTTGATCCAAACCAAACACTATTCATTTTTATTAGTTAATAATATAATAAAATAGCAATTATATGTATTTTAGAAACAACATTAACTATAATTATTAAATATACGTATATACATATAATTGATATTTTATCTCCGTGAAGCTCACTTATCCACATCAATGAAGTTCGCTTCTATTACGTAAGTCGATAATCTAAGTTATCGATTAATCGCATATCGAATGTCGATTATATTGAAACGAATATTGATGTATTAACCAAACAACTATTTTCAAAACTATGATAATGAAGATATTAAAATTTAATAGCTATTTAAAAATAAAATATCATTGATAAAAAAAATGTACATTTAAAATATGAATTGCATCAATGCATATTACGATAAATAATTAACTTATAGTAATTTCAATATTTTTAATTCTTTCAAACAATGTCAAATATTTATTTAAAATATCATACTTTCCATATAATTTATTAACACATAAAATTAGTATATATAAAAATTATAATATGAAAATTAATTATATGTAATGCTTCAAGTATTTACATTTTGTGAATACATTCAATATACTCTCAAGCAGAACTTTTAAAAATCAATTGTATATATTAACTTTGCAGTAAAAAATCTCAGTTTATATACGAAAGTTATATTTTTGTTTATTGATAAAATTATAATATTTATATGCATTTTTTAATTTATACAGAATAAGTAATAGTATATGTTATGTTTATATGTAGCAACATATAAAATGTTTTTATTATAACTTTCAAACATATTTATTTTCAAGTTTATTTAATATTTACATAAGATAGAGTATGTATATCATTCAACAAATGCATCACATAATAAAATTGATTAGTAAATACATTGCTTGTATGAAATTTTAACAAGCAATATAATTTCTTTAAATGTTTCCTACTAACATTTATTCCAGCATTTTTATATTTTTACATAATAATATCCTAAATTTATCATGTAAAAAAAACAATGAAAATTAATGAATCAACTAACAGGATTTGTTGTCCTCGATGTATTTTACTTTTTACATTTATATGATATATTCAATTAATAGAATTAAATAATGTTAAATAAGTTTATTCCAATGAATTTAACATCAGGAGTTGTTTCAATACCTTTGTTTGACTAGTTTCCCTTATTTCACCAGCTAAGAACATTTCATCTACAACTGTATAGACCTATAACAAGTTTTACATTAAAATAAAATTACGTTGTAATATAAATTCAGATATACACATACATAAAAAATTACCTTATAAAAATTAAACACAAGGTCCAACTCACATACATTATGGAAATATTCATTTAGTACTTCAACAAAATTATGTATTGCTTCTAGGTAACATAGATTATTATCATTGACATCAACACAAATGCAAAAATATAAACCAGCATATCTTCTATATACAATTTTGAAGTTACGAAACTAAAATATGAGAAATTCAATATTTAATACATATTATAATGATACATGATATATGAAATTTACCTCAACAAAGTTAGTATGTTTAGCATCTCGTACAGTCACCACTGCATGAACTTCTTCTATTAGCTTCTGCTTCTCATCGTCATCAAAATTCATATACCATTTTGCCAATCTCGTTTTTCCAGCTCTGTTTTGAATGAGGATGAAACGGATCTGTACATTATTTGACAACTTTTTAGAGTTTATTCTGTTTGAATTGATAAATAATTTTGTAAAAACGTAATCTTTATTATTACAAAAAAAGAAGGGATTATATTTTACACTATTGAAGTAATGAAAACAAATACATTTACCAACACTTAATACACTTAATAATTACTTGCCATGATTGATCTGTCTTTATAAGCTAACCAATACTACAATTGCTGCACTTGACAATCGATTAACAAGAATACACAGGATCGAGCGACATTTGTTGACGCCCCTAAACCATCAAATTATGAATTAAACCGCACTCGTGTCTAGAAATCTGATAAGAAAATCTAGACAGTTCAATAATTACTTATAATAGTATATAACAAAATTTCAATTAAAATAAAGTATAATTGAAATTATTGAGAAAATACATGTTTGTTGTATAGTAGCTCTTTCTGCTTGAAATAACAAAATGGCCGATGGTGGCAAATTTAAATCCGTAAATGGCGAAGATCTAGGACAAAACATAGAATTAAATTGGGAAACTAAGTATGAAAGCGTTGAGCAAAAAAAAGAAAATTTTAACATAAATCAAGAGGAGGAAAAAGAGAAATATTCACTTATACCTCGAAAACCCGATGATGGAACTATACCTGAAAATATTTTAGAATTTTTGTATCCTTAATAAAAAATAATCATTTTTCTTTCACTATATCTTTCTTCTTACATATTATATATTTAAATATCTGTTAGTCATTCTTATGGATATAACTGTCGAAAGTATTTCAATCTTTGTGTAGTCGATACAAATACTATTGCTTTCGCTGCTGGCAATTTAATTCAGTTTTTCAATGTAAAAGAAAATAAAATGTGGTTTAAAATAGGTTCTGTGGGTACTGGTATTGGGCACATATCGGTAAATATTTGTATCTTTTTTTTTTAATACTAAAAAGGATTCAAATTTAAAAAATTCTATTATATTTTATTTTCAGAAAAATCCTATTTTTGAACACATTGCTGTTGGAGCAAATGGTGAAAATCCTCTAATAAATATTTTTAACTGGCCACTTATGAAAACTATAATTGTTTTAAAAGGTGGAACAACTAAACGTTATTTTCATTTATCATACAGGTAATCATGAATCTACACAATTATTATTTCATTACAAAAGGTATAAAATTACATTTCGATAAATTATAGTCCAGATGGGTTATTATTGGTATCGCAAGGTGGTGAACCTGATTATTATATTTCACTTTGGAATTGGAAAGAATCAAACATTATTTTGCAATGTAAATCATATGTTCAAGATGTATATAATGTCACTTTCTCTAAATATATTCCTGGCCAGTTAACGTCTAGTGGAATAGGACATATTAAATTTTGGAAAATGTCTAAAACTTTTACTGGATTAAAACTTAAAGGTGAAATTGGTAAATTTGGGAATACTGAAATCTCTGATATTATAGCAATTCATCCCATGCCAAATGAGACTGTAAGAAAACATTAAATCTATTAAATAATAAAATTTATAGCTGTTTTAAATGTATAACTTTGAATAAATTTTTTAGATTGTCTCTGGTTGTGAGTGGGGTAACATACTCTTATGGGATGAAAGTTTAATCAAATTGGAAGCATGTAGAAAAAATAAAGAGCCAGCACATGTGGGCTATATCTCACAATTTGAGTTGCTTAATGGAGAAATTATATCAATTGGTAATAAAACAAAAACTTATATGATTAAAAATTAAAAAAAACGTATATACAATAAATTATGTTATGATCTGCGATAGTGTAGGATCTGATGGATGGATACGATTTTGGTTCTATGAGACCATAGACCATGCTGATCTTTCTGATGATGAACAATTTCTTGAAATTCAACCAATTTACGAATTTCAAATTGCAGAGGGAATAGAAAATGCAATGCTTATGAGTATCCAAAAGCAGGAACCAGATAATCCTGAAAAAACCATGTGGTATGCTCAGGTAAGTAAGCACATTGTATTTAGGAAACATTCCAACATTTCAATATTCAAACAAATATTTAATAGGATGGAAATGGGGGACTGTGGCTACTTGACCTTTGTACCAGTAAAAAAGAACATATTCAACAAAAACTTTTTACATGTCATGCTGGTCCTATTGTCGATATGGATACAGCAGATTGGGGACCCTTTGTAGCAACGCTTGATAGAAATGGAAATTTGCATATTTATAACTACATAGAAAAAAGATTAAATCTGATTTATAAATTTTACGACACTAGTAGTCAAGTAGTTTGGCTTCCATGTAAGGTAAATTATTTCATTTTATTTTTAAGCGTTTTATATAAATACTATTTCAGAGAAATGTTTAGATTGAAAAAACAGGTTCAACACTCGTATGTGCTTTCGAAAATGGTATTATTAGGATGATTACAGTAACAATACAAACAACAAATACCGGAAATGTAAAAATTGATAATACAAAACTAATTCAAGTTTTAAAACCACATTCGATGCCAATTACTGTAATGTCTTTAAATACATCTTGTAGGTGCGTATTATATGAACACAATGGTTGTACTTTAATTGTTACATATGATTTATTTTTAGCTTATTAGTAACGGGTAGCGATGATGCCACTATTTTTCTATTTAATATTCATACTACTAATAATTATCCTGCAATTGCACCTATTGGCTATGTGAAACTTCCATCACCTGCTACTTGCATGACATGGAATCCTCAAGAAGTAAATACAGTTATTGAATACAAAATAGTAATAAAAAAACAATAATTATAATTAATCGTATAAATAGGAAGCAACTCTATTAATTGGATGCTTACGAGGAGATTGTATGGAAGTAAAATTGCCTATGATACCTCAGTCATACACAACAACTTCTTATGAATTAGTTAAATGTAGACCTGCATCATTTAAATTTGAATCAGTGAAGTCCGCGATAGAAAGACAAATTATAAAAGAAAAATATGAAGCAGAGAAAGAAGAAAGACTCAAAGAAAGGAGAAAAGAAATGGAACGATTAATTGCTGAAAATCCTCACATTATAATTGATGAAGACACATTTCTTAGTAATTATTTATTTTAAGTTACGTTTTAGTAATTTAATTTAAATCGCATATTGTTTTTTTGTATTTATTTATTTTTTTAGCGGAGCTTGATGAAAAAGAAATGATTCTCCCAGAAATTTATATTCCAGAAATTCCAAATAAAGTTTTAATAGCACAATATGGCATTGATGGAAACATATGGTTATTTATGGCTGGGTTTGATGCAGGATATGTTTACGAATATCCACGTCCATTATCTGTAAAATTAAAACATAATAAACCCATTAGGAGTAGAATAATCGAACATGCAATAGACACAGAAATGCATAATTTCCTTTTTCAGTAGGGACATTTATAAACATTAAAAAATATATATATATATATAAAAGTAAAAAATTACGGATTTTTTTTAGGAAAAATAAGAAATATTTATATTTGGGAACACAATATGGACAGCTTTATGTTGTTAAGATAAAGGACAAAGATCCATTAGATTTTTCAGACTGTTGGATTTTACAAACACATGATTATTATAATGGACACATCTCTAATATTTTATTCGGTTATAATAAAGAAATATTGTTAACATGTGGCCAAGATGGAAATATATTTTCTTTTAAAATCAATGATGATACACCATATGAGGAACATGAAGTACCAGTGTTAGAGAATTCTCTTTTTATAGTAAGTTAATTTCTCAGTAACTATTTTTCAATTAGGTTAAATCTAGTACTTATAATATTTATAATGCAATATTTATAATTAGCCTGAAAGTGTCGAAGATATTGAAGATGCTGATTATCCAAATTTGGAAGAAGTAATTACTAAAATAGAACAAGATAGAATTTTTTCAGTTGCAGAGAAGAAAAAGAAAAAAGTACTTGAAATCATACATGATTTAACAGAAGAATATGTTAAAATTATTACAAGGTATATGTCCTGTTTTCTTAATTACAGAAGAAAAGTACCAAAGCAGCAAATGATCTTGTTTTATATTATTATTATTTTGATGTCCTCTCTTTTGTAATGTGATAATTAATTATACATATGTTTAATTTGGAATTGCCTGGATTTTATATTTCTTGATTCTTTGGTTCAATGTTTTTCATATAATTTATTTATTATTGTTCTTGTTATTATTACTGTTATTATTACTTTTATTATTATTGTCATTATCATAATTATCATGCTTGTTAAAGTCTATTATTGAGATTTCTTTCGTTAATTAAGGAATAAACATCTCCTGCATTCACAACGAATATCACAGTTTGAGCTGGATCCTAGAATAGTTGAAGACTTAGAACAGCAACTGCATACACATAAAACCTTAACAGAACGAAAGCTGCAATTTGAAGTAGAAAAGAGGAAATTAGAATTACAAAAGCTTATGGACCATTTTGTTACATCTATCACTTACTTACCTTTTGCAGTGCATGGCATATTGTAAGTATTATTGTTTTTTTAATTATGTTCATTAAATAGTGTTTACTAAAATTACAAGGTTGTTTATGAAAATTTAAAAATAGAGATGAAAATAGAGCAGTATATTCTTTGAGAGAATTACACCTAGATACTGACAGCATTTTAAAATGTGTGAAATTGCTGAAGGAGAAAGATGAGCAACAGAAAGCAGGCAGGTATTTTTATTTTTTTATTGTATAAATTTATATTATGTTTCTTAACTTTAAATTATTTTACAAGAAATGGAATTGCAGCTAAAGTTGGATAATAATTTATTCTGGGAAAAAACAACTTTGTATGTCCTTCACTATTTATAATATTTGCATGAACTATTATTAATTGACTAATTCTTAGTCATGTAAATTATTTAAAGATATTTTACTCTTTTCATATGCATTTTATTATTAAATTATAGAATAATGCAAGAACAGGTTAAGGAAGACAAACAGAAATCAGAAGAACAAGAAATACAATATTTGGAAGGACTTTTAGCTGAAGATTTTAGCGATTTATCATCTGGATTAGGGTTGCAAATTAATCGAATGTTGTTAAAGTACAAGGAAAAGGAAGCTAGATTGATTGAACGACAGAAGGAAGTAAGTAATTTACTATAGAAAAGATCACAATAAAAGTAATGTGTATCTTTCAAAAATATGTTATATATAGTGGCAGAAACTACATGCAAAAAAGCCAAATTTAGTTAAAAGTCGTTTGGAAGATGCAGTTTTCCTCGAAAAGGCGAAACAATCCATTGGTGAATACAATTTGAAAATGAATGTAGACTTTAGTTTAATGAAGAAAAAAGAAACTGCTGCCATAAAATATAAACAACTTATAGATTGTAGAGATAAGGTAAAATTGATAAAAAATTCAATGTTAGAGTAGTTTTTGACATAATTATTTTTTATAGCTTCATCATTTGCGAGAGAATTTTAATACAAAACTGAAAACGATCGCATTGAAAAAAGAAAAGATGCAGAAAGAAGTTACTAAATTAACAGAAGTTCTTAAAAAAATTCACACAGAAATTCCATTAAAAAATATAAAACCTTTACCACATCCACCAAAACTGTATTTTGATATTGAATTTCCTGAACATAATCTTGAAGTTAGTTATATTTTTTTTAGTTAGTTAGGTATAATTAATGATTACTTGTAACTAAATTTATGTAAGATCCCTTTTTATATTAATACCATTATAGCTTCAGAAATATGTATCTATGTCGGAAAAGGTGCAACAAGTAAAACGCCAAAGGCAATCATTAATTATAGATCAATTAATAGATCATTCTGATTTAGAACATGAAGTATTATATTGTGATGATAAAGCTATCTTTCACAAAGGACAAGAAAGTCTTTATATTCTTATTTCTGCTTCACAAATGAAAATAAAGGATCATTCATCCATAGCTGGTGATTTAATTCGAAATCTTAATATAAATGACTCTGTTCAAACTACCTGGGAACGTGAAATGAAACGTTCTCGAATGTGGCGAAAAATATATGAACAAGATTGTATTTTACGATATATCAGCGCCGAATACAAACAATTGGAAAAAGAGTTAGACGAACTAGAAGAATATCGATTAGACGTAGTATATCAAAGTACATATATAAATCTGAATTTGTTAACTCTATACGAAGAATTTATGATCCTACGGGAATCTGAAACAATGGAACACGCACTTGAAGAGAAAGTTATTGATAAATCAAATGAACGTGTTACAATGATGTTAAAGGTTATTATCCCTATAACAAAAATAATAATGGTTTATATATTAACCAATTATTTATTAACAACATTATATTAATACACGATGTTAATAGATGCAAGCTACAAATATTAATATTGCTGCACGAGAAGAAGAAATAAAAAAATTGCATATAAAAATTAAAGATACTGCTACTGACTTTACAAAAGCTATTGCTGATAATAAATTTCAAAATTTCCTTCAAAAAATATTCAAGAGAAAATATACAGCACTAAAAAAACAAAATGGTATTAAATTTTCTTTCTAAAATTTTTAACTTTATAATTTTTAGTTGAGCTAAATTTGCTAGATTAGTTAACTTTGGTAATTTTCGTGGTTAATTTTCGTAATTATAATTTGTAGGTTCTTTAGATTCGATTACACAATCGTCAGAAACTAGTTCTGAAGAAACAGATGAAACAGTAGATTCTGAAGCTGAGTACATTCCATTTGATGAAAATATCTGCCCAGTGGGCTGTGATACACAATTATATGACATGGCATTTTCTATGAGAGAAAAACGATATACATACGAATTGCAAATCAGAGAAGAACAAAGAGAAATAGAATTATTGCAGAAAGAATTAGATACTGATATCAAACATTTAAGAATTATTGAAAGTACTTTAAAACACAATGAGGAAGAACTGCAAAATTTTGTGGTATTTTTAAACATTATTATATTATATATATAATAATTTGCAAAACAACTTATGAACTGAAGTGTTTTAATTTTCATAGCTGGATAAGCAAAAAAAATTAAATGAAATTAATGTAACAGTCATATTAAAACTTCATCAATTACAGCACATATTAGACTCTGGATGCACTGCAAGCATTCAAAATTGTATAGTTTTTAATAAAAAAGAATTAGCGAATTTATATGCCAGAGTTGGAGAATTGCAAGATGAAACATACAACTTAGAACAAACCCGCAAGTATACTAAAAAATATAATAATTTCTAAAAACAGAATATATTTATGGTTTATTGCAGGAAAAATGAAGTACATCTAAAACGAATAAAATTGGATTTAAAATATATGGAAACTCAAAATAAGAGGCTGAAGGAACACATTAAAGAAAAAATGATACAAAAATTTGGTTGTAAAGTGTCTTTGATTAACCTTTATCAGACTATTTTGCAAAGATTAATTTATGATACAAAAATTGATGTACGGAAAATTATGAAGAGTTTATCTAAAAACATAGAAAGTAAATTACGAAAATTTGGAATTTTATAAAATTATTTTGATAAAAATTTAATAAACAATTTTAATATTAAAATTTGTTAGATGCAAAATGGAATTGTAATAAAGGATTAATTGTTTTAAAAACTTTAATTCGAAATAATACCGAAAAATTAAGTTTCTTGACAATATTAGAAAAAGAAAAGATCAAACTTAGAAAAATTTTGAAACAAACTTTACTCTCAGAAGTAAGAGAAATTTTGTGGCATCTACATATATCAATATACTGCGTAATTTACATTTTTTAGATTATTTAACTTAATTATTATTTCATCTTACAGGAAAATATGCTACAAATAGAACATGAGCACAAAGTTGACATAGTTGCACTTGAAAATATTCTTTATAATCAAATACAGCAAAAACATATACTGCAATATGATATAGAAAGTCTTAAAACTGGATCAAGAAAAGTATCTTCAATTTGTTTGGATTAAAATACATCATAAAAATACTAACTTTAAGTATAATTATTGATTAATTAATTATATAGTGGTTTATTTATATAATCATTTAGCACTCTTGAAAATAAAATTTCTTGAATTGGCTAATTTTTTATTTGATTTTCGGCGTTGTCACCGACCATGTCAATCCAATGATGGCGATATATTCCGATAGGTGATCGTTACGACGGTTAGGAGAAACATAAGAACATTTTCTTCACTATTGTCTCTCTTATTTTATACATCGCACCTCATTCCGTAATGGTCACCGATCGGAATATATACTAATACATTGATATGTACAAACATAAATCACAAATTCATAAATTGATAATTGCTTTAATCTTGATTTATTTCTGAATACAGAAATTTCTCATTTTCCAATAATTCTGTCGGAATTAAATTTCTGAAAGCTTGCAATAATTTATCTGTTAATAACGCAAATTCATTCATCAGATATAAATGATAATGTTCATAGCTTATATTCTAAGGTCGACAACGTTCCAAGAAACGTGGATAAAGACATGCTTCGCGTATATGATATCTATTCAAAAGCCAGCATAAAAATCTTTCAAGACCTAATCCAAATCCACCATGAGGACAAGTTCCATATTTTCGCTAAAAGAAAAGTGCATAAAAAATTTAGCAAAATTAACATAAGACAATATGTCATCACAAACAGAATTAATGATGCCTACCTGATCGGTATACCAATAGTATGGTTTTGGGTCTATATTTGCACTAGAATAGCCTTCCAACAATTCATCATAGTCCCAAATACGCATCGAACCTCCAACTATTTCACCAACATTCGGTAAAAGCACATCCACCGATTCTGTAAGACGTTTGTCATCAGCGCAACGTTGCATATAAAACGATTTGATTTCTGCAGGAAATCTACACAACATTATCGGTTCATTTATTATATCGGTCATTTTTCTCTCTGGCATTTCTGGAATGTCCTATAGATGAAAAAGATTATTATTTCTTTCCCTCCTTTTTTCCGCTAACGTAAATAAAACGAAAGATAAGAATTTTGTAGCAAAACAATAATCAAATAATTTTATTGAATGTACTTCGCCAAATTCATAAAATGTTCCATCATCTTTGGTTATATTGTTAATTTGAAGATATTCGATTGCATCTTTGTAATCCATTCTTTTGAATGGCTTTCGTGGTATTTTAAAATCAGGATTTAATTCCTTGACTAAATAACCAAACTTTGATTTAAGGACACGATCAACGACATCACATATCATATCTTCTAATCGATCCAATAATTCTTCGAATGTAATAAATGCATATTCTGCCTCCACATGTGTATATCTGGAAGTTAAATGTTTTATATGAATTTGACTTAAAATACGCTCTGAATATTATAGAAAAAACATCAAATTCTGCATATTTACTCTGCAAGATGTCTCCGAGTCCGAGATTGTTCTGCTCTATAAGACTGTGCAATACAATATACATCACCCATTGCTGGAAGGCAAGTTTCTAAATAAAGCTGTGAACTTTGAGTCAAAAATGCTTCTTCTCTAAAACAAAAGGTTAAATTCTCAAATGATAATTAAATTAGATTAAAAATACAATGCTGTTTTAATGAACAAGTATAAATTCAAATAAGTGGTATGCTTACCCAAAGTAATCTAGCTTAAATAATGTTGATCCACCTTCTACCTGCGTTTGCACTAATGTTGGTGGTGTTACTTCACTGTAACCCTTTTCATTAAAGTGATCCCTAAATGCCTGCATCAACACAGATCTCACAAGTAATACGCGAGATGTCTAAAACAAATGAATTCACTGAAATTTATTTGATCAAATGAAAATTTATATTTATTATTTTTCTATAGTTAGACTTTTAATAAATGGCTTAATTACACCAATTATCTTACATTTTCACCACGAATCATAATATGTCTATTATCTAACTGCACATCAGGAAGAGCTTCTTCGTTTAAAATGGAATCTGCACCACCAGGAGGAGATGTTCCTATTAATCTCCAATAATCAACATGTAATTCATGTCCATTCGGAGCCTAGAAAGGATAAGAAACATAGAAATTTGAGAAGCTCTTGTCAAAATTACATCTGGTATCATACATTTTTTCCCTCTGGTACGATCTTGAGAGTTCCAAATATTTCAATGGAAGCTTCTGTGGATAAGGTCAATGCATTGTACGTTTGGCATAAAATATTGCTAAGTACACATTGTAGAAAGCCTGTTCCATCTCGCAATGTAATAAACATAAGTGCCCTCCCTAAAAAGGTGTGAGATATTAATGCTAAGTTAGTAGGTATAAAATGAATACATAATTTAAAATTTAGGTTACAAATATATATATTATACCTTGACGTCTAAGCCTATGCACCCATCCAAAAAGTTTTACTCGTTGATCTCGATGATAGATACTATCTCGAATTTTTATACAAATTGCAGGTGACAAAGTGGTATCTTCTTGAATTATAATTGTTTTAGCTTCTTCCAAGTTTTTCAATCTTTTCTCTTCATCCTCTAATAACTTTTTTTGTTTGTCTTCATTTTTATATTCATTCCTTGCCCAAATTTTTTGTGCTTTTTTAAATTGTGATTTCGATACTATCACATATTTTTTTCCATCCTCGTTAGAATCTTGATAAAATGGTGGAAATGGTTCTTTTCCTACATAACGCATTGCTCTCAAAATCGTTTTAAAAGGATTAGTATCAGTACCATTGCCAGTCTCATCGTTCCCATACTTTTGAGAAGTATAAATTGCATCTGAAAGAAAATTATGAAACTTTTTTATTCCTTTATAGAAAAATAATAATAATAATATTAAAGATAATTTAAATTTTATTAAAGCCTTTTATTTTTGAGAAATTATAAAAACATATGCAATTTTACCTAATAATGGTTTAGAAGACTCCATCACTGGCATATTACTTCTTCTTAATAACTTTTCCCTTGTATCTTATTATCCTTGCTTTCAATTTATTAATTATATTATTATTAATTATATTATATATTTATTAATTATATTAGTTGCGTTTTAATCTATGAAAATTAGAAGATTTATAGTAATTACATATCTGAACTTTTCTATGTGTGTTAGTTTAGTCTCAGTAGAACTAGTAAGAATAGATGTGCTGTACAAGTAAATAGGTATGTTTGTTATCATCTATACCTGATACATCGTGTATTTTATAATTTCTATTAAAAATCTTTAGTTTTATTCATTCGTGGTACACCATATGCTTTTACATATAAACATACAAATATAAATCATTTATATATATATGTATTATATGAATGATAAATACGAATGATCACAAGGTGACTAACTAGGTACTTACTGTTAGATAGTAACGTGGCACAACGTCGCAACGCAACTCACATTTATGTAATATTTATAATTTGTATGATTTGATTAAAAGGCTAAATTTTAGTTTAGGGGTCGAAACATTATTGAACCTTTCTCTTTGCAATTCTGTATTTACTGACGTGACGATTCGACCTAAAAAAGTAAGTTTTAAGATGCGGAATCCAGTGGTTCAAAGATTAAGCGTACACAAAGTCGAGAATTTTTATCGTATTTGACAGGTTACTTCGATGCTATATTGGCTTCTAGCTATCATCTGACTGGTCCACACAAATGAGTATTGAATTTAAGTTCGCTGGAAATTAACTTGATTGGGCTAATCAGCCGTTTTGAGACAACCGGAGAGTAAAGAATATCCTAAACCTAATCTAATACCGTGTCTGTTTAAATGTTATAGATAAAGATATGTAAAAAATTAAGCGAGAACCTGTTACTAATAACAAGAAAAAATATCTATACATTATACAAGCCTATTTATTTCTTTATTTATTTCCTTTAATTGTTATTTTATAGATTCGGCATAGCTGTTGAACAGGTAACTCCTCAGCGATTCTAATGTCTTTGCAATATGTCCTCAAGGTTAGGATTTCATCAAAATCAAGGTTTGATATCATAGCTATGTACTTTCTGTTTATATTTTATATAAAATTGTATATTAGAACTTATCCGTGAACTCAGAATATATTAACGTCAATAGATTTAAATCGCCCATTTCTTAAACCGCCCTTACACAGCCCGCAATATTTAAACAGTTTAACCTTGCCTACTTCTTTCCATTATTAATTCATTTGCGCTGTATAATTATGTGTAGTTATGTACTAATACTAACCCTTAACTTATGAATTTCTTTCAGACTTGCGGTTTTGCAATTTGTTTCCATAAAACTTTAATTTACTTTCATTCTTATGAAAGTATTACATTTTGTTGGCAGCGCCATTACGCAAGGATAATTCGAAGCAGGGAAAAGCGTTGTAATTGGGCGATCGTAGCACCTCCCTACTAATCGTTGCGAATTAATTTCGAAAAAAGAAACTGATCTCTGTTAGTGGCGAGAAAAATTCAAACCTACCTTAGCAGTTACAAATCTATGGTAATCTTTAAATTAAGTAGTTGTAAACAAACAAGAATGAGTAAGAAATAAGAATAAGAACAAGGATACAATAAAACTTTGAATTTATTTCTGTGTAAGGAGTTTATATACTAATTTTTTCAGCAAGTATAATGACAGAAATTCAAAGTATCATTTATCGAAGAACATAACCTATGAATATAATGGTTTAAGATTTTTAAGATATGAGCACCATTGATATTATAGAAGTGTACTGCACGTTTACGAATCTTCAGCAATTATTTGTCTACCTATAAGTTATTTCAACATTTTTTGGAGTTACGTATTTGCTATTGTTGTATTTTCCAACATAAAAGAAAAAAATGGATCAGATGTTGCCTAGTCCCGGATTTAGCATACCAAGCATTGGTACTCCTTTACATCAGCCAGAGGAGGATCAGCAAATTTTGCCTAATGCGTTACAACAACAGCAACAGCAACAATCGCAGCAACCACAACAACCACAACAACAATATCAATTACAACAATTGCATGCTATGAGTCCAAACATCCAAAGTGGAATGCTTATGATTGGGACGCCACAAAAAACTATGCATGCCTATGCAACAGCACCTACTTTTGCAACACCACAAAGTCTTATGCAACCACAAACGCCGGTATGATTAAATATAATCATCGAAAATTTATTGAATGCCATCTGTAATACTAATTTAAAAAATATTATATTCTTTATAGCAAAATATGATGTCTCCACATTTACAAAATAGTAATCATATAGCTCCTCCATCTATAGCGCCGTCTACTCCTGGTCCTATGACACCTATGACACCAGCTTCTGCAGATCCAGCAATACTACCACAACTTCAGTTAGTAAAAACTTTAATTTATGATGAAAAATATTTAGTATGTTCTGTTTATGTTACAGGAATATTGTTTCTACAGTTAATTTAAACTGCAAGTTAGATTTAAAAAAGATAGCTCTTCATGCTAGAAATGCAGAATATAATCCAAAGAGATTTGCCGCAGTTATTATGAGGATAAGGGAACCAAGAACTACTGCTTTAATATTTAGTAGTGGAAAAATGGTTTGTACTGGAGCAAAAAGTGAAGAAGATTCTCGATTGGCTGCAAGAAAGTATGCCAGAATTATTCAAAAGCTTGGTTTTCCTGTTAGTAAATATTCTAAGATATATCATTTATTTTTTATCGATTATTATTAATTTAATCTATTTTGGATAAAGGCAAAATTTCTTGATTTCAAAATACAAAACATGGTAGGCAGCTGTGATGTGAAATTTCCAATTAGATTAGAAGGATTAGTACTTACACATGGACAATTCTCTTCATATGAACCAGAACTCTTCCCTGGATTAATATATCGTATGGTTAAACCCAGAATCGTTTTATTGATATTTGTTTCAGGAAAAGTAGTTTTAACAGGTTAGTAATTATTGTATATTTATTAGGTAGAGATTTTGTATATATTGATAATTCATTCTCCAAACTATTTTCTATATTTCTTTTAACTTTCTTACTATCATTTGAATAGGAGCAAAAGTTAGGCAGGAGATCTATGAAGCATTTGATAATATCTATCCCATTTTGAAGAGTTTTAAAAAGCAATGAATTTATTTTTCTTTAAAACTGTTAATATTATGCGTTACGTGGGTAAAACTGAGGTAAGCTATCTTAGTTTTTATCTGAAAGACTAATAAGATAAACTTTTTCTATGTATTTCTATGATGTTAAAAGATCTAAGAAATGATTAAAATATGTAGTGAAATATATATTTAAAGATATGAAATGAACGAATTAAAGAATATTCTTGTTAAAGTAATTATTTAAGGAAAAGTTAAACATTTATCAATCAAAGCTTTATTAGACAACTTTTAAAAGCAGGATCTTCAAAATTTATCCTCATGGAATAACCTGAAAAAATACCGACCACTTAGGAAGTAAAGTGTCTTCTCGATAACATGGTGCCTTGATCGAGAGGTAGTTATTGCTATACAATTTGATTTTTAACTTATATATTTATATAATGTATATACTATTGGTGTAAAACAAATTTTATTTTATTTAATGCATTAAGTATAGTTCCAATTAAATAGAGATGGCTAATATTTTATTATATGCAAATAATAGTGAAGAAAAGTATTTATACGATTATCCATATCCTTAAATATGTTCATAACTTTGTAAAAATTAGATGACGTTTTGATGTATTGTAATATTGATTAGGTATTTAAATGCCAGATAAGAATTATATATATATATATTCAAGTATATATATTATACAACTTTTTTATTATAGAAATATATATTTAAATACAACACAAAATTGTTTCTTAATTAAGTATTTTACTATTTTGTTTAATTATGTAGTTTCATAATAGTTTTTACTAAACATTGTTGAAGTACAGGACAAATATCTTTATTAGCTGTTGTTAAAATTTCTGTTGCTTGTACAACAGAGTTTGTGTTAATACTGCCAATTAAAAATACTTCAGATATTTGATTATGTTGTGGAAGACTAGCTAATGTAATTGTCCCATGATTAAAATCGCCTTGGTTATCTGGTTGTGTATTGCATATTGCTTCTTCTATGTCCGTAGGATCCATTAGGTAATGGTTATCATATATACCCTGTATTTTAGTTAAAATTAATAGTTAAAACACAGACAATAAAACAAAGTTGTTGATGAAAAAATTGTAATCTTAGTAGTAATTTTTTGAATGATATTACTTACTATAGTAGAAGCTGTAACTAAACCAAACATAGGAACACCTGCATTAGCTAAAGCGGTACTAGCAGCCATAATTGCAGCTGCTAATGAAGAACCAGCATTATCCAAGACCATTACATATACATCTACTTGAAAATTAGGAAATTCATGCTGAAAGAGTCATATTATATTTCAATTTATCATATGCACAATATATTCATATTTTGTTTTAAAAAATGCAATCTTTTATTTTTAATACCAGGAATGAGTGAAAATATTTGATACATGCTGTAATCATAATATTTTCTTTATGAATACTGAATCATAATATATGGAAAAAATTAACTAGATTCTGAGAATATATAAAACATAAAATAAATTAAATAAATAAAAATAAATTGATTTTATATATATATATATATATATATTGATTTTATTTAAGATAAATAATTTTTTAAAAGGTAAGTTACTATGTACATAACTGAATCCATTTTAAATTAGATTGCAAACTTTAGTCTTGATTCTATTAGAACAAGATAAATGACATTTCTATCATTAATTATATTAATTTGTAACAGTTATTACATGTATAATTCTATGTTAAAAGAATAATATAAACTTATAAAATTTTATAATTGCATAATCAATAGAATGTTCTACACATATATCTTACTTATGTTTTTTATTTTAAATTATTAATAAGACTGATATTATATATATACATATATTTACCAAGCACACAGCTGGTTCTAATGCCCTTTGCAAAATTAAGCTATATTGTTTTTCTTCTGCATTTTGCTGATGAATTTTTCGTTTCTGACAAGAGAATGGTGCAAATTTAAATTCACAATAAATTTCTCCTTGTGCGCAGTAGCCATTCTTGTTTGATACCTCCCTAGGATCAAACACCGAACAAACTACTTTTGTATTTCCCAATTCTATATATGCAGAACCTTTGGCTTGACTAACTATACCTGTTTTTAAAACTGTACAAATAGAAACGTAAACAATTACTTTTATATTGTCTACTTGCATATATTTATCGATAATGTAAAAAGTAATAGCCAGCAATTTAGTCCATATCTCCAAATTTTTCGAACTTTAATATGTTAAGATTTAAATAAGCAAATATCACAAGAAAAGTGTCGCAAACAATTATAAGTGCTCTTAATTGTAAATTAAAACTAGGTCTAAACCTAACTAAATCTAACTCAAACCGTATATTAAATTTTGTAATTTCACGATTCGTTCACTAAATCTAAGCGTAACCTTAGCCTAAACCGTACAAATAATGAGCTAGAGTTCTACCATGCTCTAAGTCTACACCACAGCTACTTTGTTAACAAATATTTTATTAAACTTTCTTTTTAACTGTTTACTATTTACATTCATTCACTTAATTTGCATTTATATGGTTTAGGTTTAGTTTTAATTTAACGTTAAAAATACCTATAAGTGTTTGTAACATTTTCTTTTTTATAATATTTTGACTTCTTAAATAACCCTTTCCATATTAAAGTATAGAAAAGATCGTAGATACCGATCAAATTATGATGTAATTCACAGTCTTACATATTTTTCGCATTTCATTGTTGGTCCGTTTATCACTTCTTTCACTAAGATCATGTTTTACTTTGTCACTTTTTTCATTAAGATCAGAGTAAATATGATAAGGCATAGTTACTTCTGGACCATTAAGCCGTTTTTGATCGATAGGCATTTTTAATGAATAGAATAGTTATTGTTTTTATTAAAACACTTTTGACGAGTAGAAATGAAATAGAAATAACACCTAAACACAGTTCATTTCAAAGTTAAAAAATTATTAAGCTCTTAATATCCGAATCCGTAAATGAAGATTCATAAACTATTTTCAGTAGATCAAAACACTAACTGGTACAAACGATGACCGTTAAACAATTTCAGTAATTTTAATAATACCAAATAAATTTTTCTTTTTATTAATATTAATCAAAAAAGATTGCGGTAGTTACGTTCAAGATATACCAATGTATCTCTATTGTAACAGGAGCTGCAGATTGTTAATTCCTAAAATATTGCATGAAACACGACTATTAATTTATACTAGTTTTAATTAAATGTTTGTACAATAATTATATTGTAAAAATAAGTATGAATCATACACTATTTATATAATTTCTTAAATTCAATCAATAAATAAGTTTTCTTAAAAAGCGAATTCGAAAGCGTGGTACATGGTACACAAAAGAGCGTCGAATATCACATCTATTCTGAACCTTTAGTCGTCGGTGCTTCTACTCGTAATTTCAATTCGACATTCGTAACTATACGTACATTTCTATTGCGCATCTCCTGAAGTGGGGATATAGAGTCAAGTGAAATTGATATCAGAAATAATCTATTGATGCACAAAAGTACTATTGTCTTTTAATGTTAAATGATATTGAAGTACAGTATTTTTATAATATCGTAGTGCGAAGTATTTTTGTAAGATTACAAATATTTATTGCATACTAGTATTTTTTGTATATGTTAACGCATGCGTAAAAACTCAATACTCAACAAGAGTTTTTTTTAGTTAGCCGAACTACTACAACAATATTAAGTGTACCACCTTAACCTGTATTATTCAAAATGGTACTTCGTATATTATCGTTATTATCTTCAGGCAGTAATTCTGCAAGATATGGGTTGGTTGTGTTCCATGATGTTTCCTCTTTTGTTTCCTTTTTGTTGAAAATAAGACAATTAAAAAGAATTATACGTAATAACATTTTATAGTTACATCTACACGTAAATATAATCTTACAATTAGGAGACTTGGAAAAAAACAAAATCAATTTTTTTTAATTTGGTTTACAGATTAACGAGAAGATTTTTCGCAAATACAGGTACAGATACTAAACCACAAAGTAAAATAACAGTATCAAAAAGACCCAGAACTGACTTGATATCTGAAGAAGAACAGTTGGCTCGAAAAGCTAGGGAAGAAGCATTAATTGTTGTATCAGAATGTGAAGATGTTGGTATTTGTTCAGGAGTTCCAGAAACTCATATAAAGACTCGTAGAGTACGTATTTATTGTCCTGCAAAAAGTGCTATGCAATCTGGAACAAATAACATAAATTACTGGCAATTGGACTTTGATACACGTGAACGTTGGGAGAATCCTCTTATGGGATGGACTTCCACGTCAGTATGATATAATATATTAAACTTTACTTATAGAAACTTTAATTAATGATATATTTTGCTTCATAGTGGAGACCCTTTGTCTAATGTTCAGGTAGCATTTGCTACAAAGGAAGAAGCTATTGCACATTGCAATAAGATGGGATGGGAATATTATATTCAGAAACCAAATGTTAATAGTCCCAAGCCTCGTAGTTATGGTACCAACTTCTCATGGAACAAGCGTACTAGGGTTTCGACCAAATAAAAATATATTAGAGAATAATGATTATAGTTCAATGAATAGTTCCAAATTATTATATATTTAATTGTTGTATGTAAAGTTTTAGACTACAAATAAATTTTTTTAGACTAACATAACAGTAACATTACAATATTTAAACAAATGTCAATGATAAACTCCACAATTTATTTTTTAGCAATAGTTATATAATATCATTCATACATGGTTAACATTCTTATTATTCACCTGTTTCTTATTAGTATCGTTAGCATTTGTGTTATAATGTCAGATTTGATTAGACTGTATTTCAAAATTCAGTATTTGCTCGTATTAGCTTATAAACTATATCGAGCATTGTTAATATTATAAAGAGGAAGTACATTCGTACAAGTATATTATATATGTTAGAAGTTTAGAGAAGAAACTTGACTTAGATACAAAAGTATGACTTAAACATATGCCAATTATGATTTAAAAGCATACTAAATTGAAATGCATAGTGTAATATTACTAATGAGTTTATGAAACAATTAAGAAAATAGAAATTTACATAAAATTTAACTGGAACTAATATATATATATGGAAGAACAATGCTCGAGTCTTTGTTTATAAATTTAAATGACAAAACAGTCATTTTTGCAAACTAAAGGATCATTATACTATTTACAAGTTTGATCTAAAGGAACGTTTTACTGCTCTTTTTTTAATTTTTTTCTGATGAATCATTACAACACTAGTACAGAATTTTCTGCTCTGTCTGTTTGCTTGCTTCTTCGCCCCTCCTTCCGCCTAATCTTTATCTTTATATTTTGTCATATCTTCATCATTGTTGAATGTTAAAACATGATCTATATTCTTTCATCTATAGTGAATTTCTAACAGCGTTATAATTTTAATTTTGTATTAAATTGAAATTATTATTTATTAACAATAGAGTATTGACTGTTAAGAGTAAACGATATTGATTATTTTGAAATAGTTATACTAAGTTTTTTCAAAGTAAATTGCGTAAAATGGTGGAAGAATAGAAAAAAGCAATTTTCCTTCAAGACCTCGATTGTCATTAACCCTGTACTAATGGGTATCTCTCGTTTTAACATTATTACTTAAGAGATTTCTCATAACTATACGTTTTTTTGTTTTCGCCCGAATGAAAGAACATTCGATTTTTGTTGTTGTTTCATTGTATTGTGTGAACAATATTGTCACCTTGATGCATTTTCCTGTCTTTTTTATATAAAAAAATGTGAGAAACGTTAAACTAATTGGGGCTAACAATGAATTGCACGATCGATCGCACGTTCCAGCGTCGAAAGAAAAAGCTGATAGTTGCAATAATAATTTATAGTTAGGTTAGTGCATCCTGACGGTGTATTTAAATATGTATAGGTTTGAGCAGGTGTTGTTTTATCGAATTTTGTTCACACACACGCACGCAGCACGCAGACACGCAAAAAAGTTTATAATCTAAATAATTTCGGACCCCTGGTGGATATCCGAGCGTGATTGTACAATTTTTTGGAATTTTACTATCCGTTAGTTTTAAGATAGTCGCGTGTTATGTCCAGTCTCTTATGTTTTTGATATATTTATAATATTGTATGTAGTATCTAGACGTATCGCGCATATAGGCGCCAATTATGAATAACATACAGTATAATTTATGCCTTTAATTGACATGATACATAGCTTTACAATGCGTGTCTTGGAAAGATCACATTTTCGAATTAAATTATATTTTCGAAATATTAAATTTTTATCTTTAATCATATCTTTCTGTCTGGTTCACTTATCGACTTTTTTCTCAGTGATCCTTAATACTTAATAACTATGTCTTATAGTCAACGCGCGAAGAAACAGATTTATCAAGCATTAAGCATTAAATGCTAAACTCTAAAAGTAACGTACGTTGTACGTTCTAACGAGAGATTTTTACGTAAATTTAGCTCGTACTGTTTTCATGTACGAACGCTTTGTAATATGAAACTCTAATATACATGTTTATATTTTTGTATACATATTATATTAACTCGCAATCGTTTTCTAACAATAGGCACTATAGGTCCACGAGAGGTCGTGACGTGTTAATGGCAACGTTTAATTTGTGAAAGGAAAGTATGAAAATGTTAACGTGAACATCTATTGTTATAAGAATCAATAAATTGTGTGACTTTTTTAATTTTAGGGATTTGAATATTAAATAAACAAATAAATAAATGAAGATGATCCAATAAGGTTACGCTAAAAATATAACTAATTACTACAAAATTCGTTGTTCCTTTCTCTATGTGAATCTATTTAAAAAATTTTTTCCCCACTTCTTCCTTCCGCCCTTTCCTACCTCTCTCCTTTTCTGTCATTAAATATTTCTTACTTTTTAGTTCCATGTTGTACGGATGTTAGATGACATAGTTTTCTATGATTTTGTCACACAAATTTAGCATAACAAAGAAAAAATAAAATAAAAAATTATTTTTATACATATTAATTTTATATTTATACGTATACATATATATATATATACAACATTATATGATACACGTATATATACATATGTATACATTACATATCGCTCATTTGCTGCAACAATAACATAACATGAAAATCACGATTTTAGCGAAAACGAGTTTGAATGTTTTAAACTGTTATAGTTTCATGATGATGCAACAGCGACAGATATTAGTATAAATAATAGCGGACAACTGTTGCCCTGACGTGGTGAATTTTTGAAGTTAATTTATAAAATTCCAAAAGAGGTACATACAAGGAACAATTATTTTTTCTGTATCAATAATTCAAGTTATTCAAGTGATGTCCTTGTTGTATTAAATGAGCGATATCTATAATACTCATCGTCGAAGATTTAAAAATTTCTTTCATACAAAGTACAGTTCTAAATATAATAGTCTTTAATAGTTAAAAAGTAAAAACTGTTTATACTGTTTATTGTTTATACAATTTTATTCGTAAAAGAAAATAATTCTTTCTAGATTGGTATAAATTCATTGATAAATTCAGTTTCACGAATTTCAATAAAATTATAAAAGCAAATTGTATCATTGTTCTAAATATGTAGAAATTTTACCTTATTCGTTTATATCCTCAGTTTGTCAATTACTAAACTTATAAGATTTCTCTTCGAAGACAAGTATACATCGTTAGGTTTACATAAACCTTTATCGTTTTACGATTAGTTGAATGAAATAAACAAAAAAGCAAAGATATCTATAATACTGTCTTTTCTTGTCACTTGACATACTGTATGTAGCTATATTTACTGGCTTGCTCTTGATTTGTTGTTTTTTAATTATATAGAAAATGGAAAGAAAAGCAATACATACAGTATGTCCTGTTTAACTAGAAACGCTCAAATATCTGGAAAAATGAAAATGATACAAAAAAGTGCATGGTATCAAGGGAGACATTATCTATTTGTGCTTTTATCTATTTCACCTTGCGACGACCTTGGATCATGCATTAAAATTTTTTAACGGCTATTTCTATTTTTTATTAAATATTCTTGTAGCTGACATTTAGAACGTGTTCAAAAGATTACAAACTGGTGTCTTTTGCACCATCTGCCATCAAAATATGAACTTTAAAATTCAATGTGCCGCTGCATCACAGTTACCCGATGTACACCACGGGGACGTATATCATGTAATGATGTTTCTAATGTTTCCGAAACAGTCTGTCAGTTCTGAGCCGTCATTTTCAGATTAGGTAATTCCTTCTATTGATCTGTCGAATTTGAAAGTTAATATCTCGATAACGGGTGATGCGAAAGACGTAAGTTTGTAGTGTCTTGTAAACATCTGAATATCAGTTACAAGAATATGTAATAAAAAATGGAGGTATCCATTAAAAAATTTGATTATCGTCTTTACAAGACGTCTTTAAGTTATTGCAAGGTCAAACAGATAAAAGCACAGTATGTTCCATTCGATACCATACAGCTTTTGTATTTTTCCAGATATTCGAGTGTTCTCAGCTAAACAGAACATACTGTATATTATGCCAATGTAGAAATCAATATGAATTTGAAAATAAAGTTTAAATTCATTATGATTTCTCCGTTTTTTCCTTTTTTCTTTCTTTTTTGAGCAATAGATACCGTGCGATATGTAAGTATAATTATATGTGTAATGTAACATATTAATGCATTTTATTTCAAAATAATGCTATGACGAACGTTAGAGGAGAGAGAGCCATCCTTTCTGGGCATTGTTCGATTTTCATACATGTTAACAGATTCTCGATAAATTTACTATTCTGTTGATTATCGATGATCGATATCAGGTTTTCCGCGTATATATATACATATATGGCTAATTATAATATTATAAAACAAGCTACAAAATTGTACTGTATATTGGAATTGGTACTCCAAGCTGGTTAAAATGCACCAAATTTTAATTTCGCTTAATCAGAACATTACTGTTTCTCTTTGTTAGTTATTTGATTCCAACATAAAAGAAAATATCGTTACATTTTCTCCAATATTCTTGAACAGATAACATTGATTATAAAGTTAGCACATATATACATATACGGAAAGCTGAATATCGATCATTAGCGTAGTGAATGTACGATTCATTACCTGAATGCTATAACGTGTCCAGAAGAGAAAGTCTTTCTTTCTAACAAATATGGAACGAAAACAAAGAAATATTATTAATTCTAAATTAGCGATAAGCATGTAATCTTATTACTTATTAGAAATATCGCAATTTCCTTGACAATTCTGAATAAGACAAACATCACATACGTTTACGTTCTATAAATGCTATTGTTTATGATATCTGATATACAAAATTAGTAGCGGTACTAGTATTCTACGTTTCCTTAAATGTGTAAAGAAAAACAACTACTTGGCTAAGTGTACAACTTCTTTAAAAATTCCCGTTTGGTTTTCCTCCTTCCATCTTCTCTTTCCCTCTCTTTTTTGTCCTTTTTGTTTCTTTCTTCAAAATAATTATACAAATGAAAAATCTATGCTATTTAAGGCAGTATTATTCTTTTGTCCACGTAATTATTATTCATTCCTCTTTATAAGGAGTAGACCGTATCAATGATTTAACTTGAAGAAGGGATCGGAATTTAAATATATTTCACTAAATTGGTCCAATCACCCTTAATTATGGTAGAAGAAATGCGAGTTTCGTGTAATATCGAGTCAATTGAACTACCTCAACTATATATATTCCAGCTATCGCTGTTTCTATTGCATAAGAAAAGATTTAAGCTCGTCGCGATAAATTGATTACTAAAAATAGGCTACTATTATTCATTAGGATCAAAAGTATCGTTAGAATAGCTTTTGTAAAAGAAAAATCGTACTGTGTTTACAAGAAGATCTAATTATCGGAATAAATATTCTTATAAAGTTATTACTATTGTAATTGTTAGGAAATAATTTCATCGAGACTTCTCAAATGTACATATTATAATGAAATAGTAAGAACATTTGATGGTAATGATGTTAAGGCAACAGCGTCAAAGAAAGGGGGAGAGGAGAGGGAATCGGATGAGATTCGAATCTCGAGGTCACTGTAACGCGATAAGAAGCAAAATTTCGGTGGCTTTCAGCCTAGCCTCTCGTTTAAACTGATTTCGGAAGGATGTCAAGCATAACGATCTAAGATCAACTGGCATTGTCGGGTTGTGTATCTCGATATTCTTCACTCTCTCTGTGAACGAGGACGTGAACGACCGTGGCTGCGGATTGTCGTCTAAGTAGTGCCGGTCTTGTAGGCGGTGCTGAATTCTCTGGACTGGGTTCTGTAACAAGTATGCTTACATCGGTAGATTCGATTGGCAGCGGAGCTGGTTCTGGTGCTGGTTGATGTTTCTTCCGGAGGCTACCGCAACGTCTGCTAAACGCTTCTTTGATGTCACGATGTAAGGTATTTAGAGAGAGTGTTGTAGCGCTTGGCGGAAGTGATCTGCGCTTCGTAGGAAGACTGGGGACTTCCTCATCGGGATAACTTTCAACGGCATTCTGCCGGCCGAGAGTCGGACCCCCGATTGATCTGTTGTAAGCAACGACCATAACAGTTATAATAAAAATAAAAATAGGTGCTGTATAACAGTCAATAAATTAGTTTAATCGGTTTTAATTACGAATAACTGTTATAAATTATCGAGATGTTTTTGGTTACCCCAAGTTAATTGCGAGTAAATGGAGAAACGCAAACCTAATGTGTAGATCGGAGGAAGTAGCAGAAGTAGCAGAGGAGCCGGTAAACGATTGTTGTTCTGTAGTCGGCGAGGGACGGGATACGGTTAGAGCGGGAGGAGGCAGGTCCTCGTGAGTACCGGTGGCGCCGGAGAGCAACAGCAGAGGTAAGTTTGGAAAAAGCCATGCCGAAGCTGTACCGAGCTCGCTGAAATCGCTGGCGTCGCTGGCCCTCGAGGACTTGCGACTACTGGCTCGGCTACCTCTATGCACATGTAGAAATGCCGATACTTTGCCACTCCATCCACCCCCGCCCCTACCCTCATTCCCACCACCAGGACTCGACGTTTGAGTCTGCGAGTCTACTTCTTGAGCCATCCTTTCACGTTCCTTTTTTGCCCTGAACACAATGGAATTTCTATTGCGATCCGCATTACAAGATACCATTAACACGTTCACTGTATTGATAATTCTAATATTATTAATTTTCCCCTATATATATAACCAAAATACCGTTTGTCGATACGTCATCGTAAAACCTCAAACTCTATTGTATTTTAAAGAACAATCTATACACGTCTAGCTGCATTCTGAATGGGTCGTACACAATGAATGCATAATTGTCGTGCAACAATTACAAGGCGACGAATTAACTGTCAAAGGACTTGATAAAACGTAAGAATCATGCATGTCAGATTGACGCATAGGGCCCTTTGTAACAACCGTCATACATTTTTGTCGCATGTTTTGTCACTAAAAATATTAAATATTTACATTTCATATTAAAAGAAATAAAGGTCAGAAAAGCTCGGATCAATTTTTTTTACAAATGACAGAATAACATCATTATTAACGTGAAAAATGTGTCAAATTGACATGAGGTATGGGACTGGGTTAAATCTTAAACCTTAAATTTTAAATCTAAGAGGACACCCTATATATATGCCCCGGAGCACAGTGAACGTGTCGAAGAATAAATAGAAGATTAGTTACTTACGTTATAAATTCTCTGATAGTACGTTGAATCAGCCTAGCTGCTTTATCTTGACGTTTCCACATTCTCGTCGAAGAAACAATCTCAAGTTCTTTGCGCGTAGGAAATTGTTTCTTAAACTTGATATCCATCTGTTCCTGTAGCTTTCGGAAATCTTCAGACTCTTCTACGTGTCCAAGGACGTGCTTGACAAGTGCGTGCAGAATGTCCAGACAATGAATCTTATTACCCTTTGCGATAGGAAGATTAAAGCTAACCAACGCGACCATATTTGGTTTTGAAATTCCTAACGGTGGATCCAGGCTTGCTATGAAATCGCTTAATTGCGAGAAATTTATGAACTGTGTCGCGTGCGGATCATACCTACGAATCACAGTTACATACGTTAATGCCAAATCCCGAATGAAAGTATAACCAAAGATAGTATTGTTATACGCATAAAAAGGCAGTTGAAAAGCAATTCTTACTTGGACCATCGTATGTAAAACATTTCTAAATCGTCTTCGACGATACCAATCTCTTCTTCTTGATGGGCCTGATTAAAATTCTCGAGGATAATAGCAATGTACATATTGATAACTATCATATAGCTGATTATGATGAAAGAAGTAAAATATGTTATTGCCAAGAGAGGATATCCGCAATTTCCATTCATTTGTCGACTAGTCGGAGTCGGATCGCAATCCGGTGGTTGTACCATCAAAGACTCTAACACATCATTCCAACCGGCCGATGTCATTAATCGAAACAGTAATTGCATGCTTCTACCAAAAGTTTCGAAATTTACCTACAGAAAATGAGTAAAAAAGGAACGAAAAGGAAAACACAAAGAGAAAAACAAAGAAATATCAATTAGCATGTCGTGTTCAGATAATATGTGATCGGAGGAATAAAGATTCAGAGAAATAGACGATAAGGTTTTAATAACGTTTACTCACCATATCATCGAGCGCGCCTTGCTTTTTAACATGACCAAAGACTGACATGCCGATAATGGCATAAATAAAAGTAATTAGAGCTAACAGGGCACCGATGTTGAACAGCGCCGGAAGACTAACCACCAGAGCGAAGAGCAGTTTACGAATACCTTTGGCTGCCTTTATGAGCCTTAAGATTCGACCGATTCTGAACACTCTCACGACTCGCAGGAGCGTCGGAGACACCGGAAAGTCTACCATAATATCCTCCATTAATATTCCTAATATGGATGCCAGCACGAGGAGGAAATCGAACAAGTTCCATGGCACCGTGAAATAATGATATCGAAGCCCAATTATTTTCACGATTGCCTCTAAACCGAAAACGGTCGTGAAAAATGCGTTGGACACTTCGAGAACGAAGAAGATTGGATGAGGCTGATCGTAATGCTCGATTCCCATTGTCAGCATGTTGAGGAATATCAAAATGAAAATTGCTATTTCAAATCTGGAAACATCGTAGTTGTTTATAAAACGAAATTGGCAAAACGTAGTCGTGCTTCTTGAAAAAAAAGAGACGAGTAGTTAAGAAAAAAGGGAACGTAAATGAACAAGTAAAACTGAAATTCGTTACCTGCGTGAATTCGATAGGTCGTAAAACATTGCGAGGATTTGATTCATCGGACGCTTTATCACTTTTTGTGGCTTTTTACGGCCAAGCTTTTTCATGGCAGTGTAGTAGTGCTTTTGACTTTCGGTCAAAAACATTTCTAGCACCCCACCTTCGTACTGAAAATAGGGATAAAAAGGATAAGAAGGGGAATGGAAAAAATGTTTCAGCGTTCGATGAAATACGTAATAGAGTTATTCTTCGATAACGTCTTTTTGATCGGTTGTGTTTCTTACCTTTTTCTTCAACATATTAAAGTTGTCTATAATTACTCCGATAAAGAGGTTTAGTGTAAAAAAGGAGCCACAAACGATAAATATCACAAAGTAGAAATATGCGTAGATGTTTGCTTCTCTTTGAGGCTGAAGATCTACACCTCTTGCGTCTACTGCATCCTGCATCACCTCCATCCACCCTTCGAATGTGGCTACTTGGAACAGAGCTAGATAAGCTATTCCGACGTGATCAAACGTAATTTTACTATTTTCCCAAGAGTAATTTTTCCTCAGACAGTCGTCTTTCGTGTTTACGATCTAAGAAGTAACGTTCGTCGATTCGAATATTCCTTTCTTGCTTTTCGCAACCTGATATAGCAAAACTCCGTTTATATGAACCTGTCGGGGGACAAGTTGGTTCATATAACCAGCTCGTTCATATATTTTTATGAAATTTTAGAAATAGCAGTCCACCTATTTCTTCCCACCTACCAACATCGTTGTTAATATCATTGTCGGTATTTAAGGTTCTGAACATTTTCCTATGTAAGTGACGATTCGCACCAGCGATCACGGTCAAATCACGTTAAATTAGGTACCGGTCAAAATCGTTTACACATAATCCGATAAGAGCATTCGCAGTAAGCGGTTCAAGCCAAATGAAAATCTCTTGACTTGTGCCTGATTCGACCTGATCTGACCATACAGTGATCGTTAGTTTGAATCAAGTTTAACAGGTCCTCTAGAGTCCAGCTGATCAATATATAGAGTGTCATTTTACAGGCCAGCCACGTCTAGTTCACCAGCTGGAAAACGTTGTATTTAAATATTATGTTACAGATTTGAAGTAAGAAAACGTCTTGTAAATCCGGGACTGCTTATTTGATGAGTGCTGCATGCTCCTAAAGTCTGTCTTTTCCTAAAGTCTAATCCGATATATTGTTGATACAATGTTAAGAACCTTAAATATTGACAATAATATCGATCGAGCGAACGCTTCTTTAGACATTCATATAAGTGGATTAATACTGGACGGTAGTCCAGGCATGATAGAAGCTCAGCTAGAGTTTAGTTAATTAAACATTACTAAAATTTCGTTCATATAAACAGAGTTCCACTGTACTCTGCTTTTGCCATCGTCAAAGCAGAGAAAGAGGATAGAGAAGAGATTCTACTTACTGATATATCTAATAATTCGCCGTACTCGTCAACGCATTTGAAAAACTTGCCGCCGAAAAATTGTACACCCATAATAGAAAATATCAGCCAGAACACGAGACAGACGAGGAGCACGTTGAATATACTAGGTATCGCATACATCAACGCGTTCACTACGATCTAGCCAGGACAAAAAAGAAACAGCCGATACTCCTAAATTTCAAGCTCCCAGGAGATCTACCAGCAATCTACCAGCATAGTCTACAGCAAATTCCTTACCCTCATGCCTTGCCATCTCGATATCGCCCTTAATGGTCTCAGTGCTCTCAAGGTTCTTAGAGATCTTAGCACTTTTAAATTTTCGTTTTCTTCTATCAACAGACTAAATGTTGATACCTGTTCAAGAAAAGTTACATTACAATTGTTGAAAAGACACGTTCGTTTCTTCGAACCTCCAAAAAATAACATGCTGTTTGTACATTTAGCTTGGCAGTGTATTATCGTAAATTTAATGTAATAATTAGTGCTTGTTTAACTCAAAAGAAAATGGTTACAAATTCTCATATTTACAGATTTTCTATACAAACTTCAAATTACAAGGAATTGAATAAACGAAAATTGCACAGCTACTTTGTATGAACAGCCAGCGAAACATCGATAATAACGGCGTTTAGAATGTCATGCAAAGCAGTACTGGTGAGTTTGTTTTCAAGCATTTTACAAGTGATTAAGGGCTGCACTATTTCTGTCAAATCCTGTATTCTCTTCGATCCATGGTACACATATCTATAAATGTATAAAAAGTTAGAATACATTCTTTTGTCGCATTAAGTAAGAAGACTTGTATAAAAGCTACATGAAATTATCTTTAATTAATTTCTATTGAGCCTTGTATATTCGTAGACTCAGGGTATGTCGTGCACAAATTTTTATAACCAATTGTAAAATATAAACTTACAATTGCTATGTTAAAACTAACGTTATGACCGCCACAAATATCGAAAGTGGCAGATAATATAGGAAGAAGAGATAAATAAATTAGGTAACATTAGCGAAATTATGATGAACCAAAATAAGACGTAAAGCGTCAGAAATATAGTTCAACCATAACTGGATGCAATAGGAGCAACATATTAATTTCGCACGTACCTGAATCCGCAAGGCGACATATATAAAAGATTGAGAAAGAAATGCATAAAAATGAAGGAAACAGCGAGAAAAAGTAGCGAAATCGCAACAGGATAGTTACGATCAGCGGGAATGAAAAATCCATGCAGCAACGATGGACGTTAAAATTTACACAGCATGCGCTCGCGCGCCCGTATATGCTGCCGCTTACACATACACGTAAACACATATATACGATACGAAATCGATGCTGCTGTTGAATGTATAGGCTCTACTTACAAAGACAATTATAAAATCCAAGATTGTCCAAAAACTGGTGAAATATTTGCAGAAACCCAGAGCTAACCACTTGAGTAACATCTCAATGCTGAAAAGCGCGCAGAAGCCAAGATTGGTCCAATAGAGGATTTTCTTCAAGAAAGGATTATCATCTAGATAAATGTCTTCGAAACAAAGAGTTATGGAGGATGCAAAAATGAAAACTAGGATCATCCATTCGAAGGCAGGCGTGTCAACGACTGAAAGAATCACTGTTCGCATTCTGATCCATTTTTTGCCGATAGCTGTTGCAATACACCGGTCGATGCAGGTACACCTGCACATATAACGTATTGCTATCATATTGATTCGCTGGCAGGAGAGAAATTCAAAGTGCAGTAGTAGGTTCTTACTTCTGATAACACTGTCGTGGAAAGCAATCCTGCGGTTCTTTGCGTCGGTTGCTTCTTCCAAATCCAGGAAAAGAACCCATGCCATCGATGTATTTTCCTTTACTATCTCTCCTACCGCCAACCGTCAGTTCATCGACGTAGCTGACAAGCGCGTGCCAAGGTCGTTTTGGTACCCGATCCTCGGGTCTAGGAAACGGATCTATCTGAGGTAGCATCGCGACTCTTTCCTCAACTGGTGCTTTGTTCGAAGACGAAGAGTCTCTCACGACATCGACCTCTTGACATCCCTCCTCTTTGCCTTCGTTTTCCTCGATCTCTTTTTCCTTACTCGAATAATTGTTTTCGTCGTCAGGCGAGGCGTCCTTCTCTTCTTCCTTATCCCTTTGTCTGTATCTTTGTTCTTCCGTTTGAGACTGAGAGTACATTGGATCGTAAGAAAAAACGGGCTGATTTAAACTTTCTTGATAAGATCTATTGTAAACGTTATCTTTTGGAAGGCTGAGTACAGTCTCTTGAATAGCGTATTTAGTCTCGTTGTCAGACCGATCTATTACGCGTCGCACGATCTTTTCGAAACGAGCATCCTTCCCTTTCCCTTTAGCGACAGCTTGAGACAAGCGCGAACATTTATTCTTCCGTATAATCGAACGGATACGATCGAACGATCTTGCGAGTTTCGAGTCATCGCCCACTTCCTCCTTCTTCTGTTTCAATTCCTCCGAATTAAAGCTGTTGAGCAACAAAGCAAGAAAAAGATTCAACACCATGAAATTACCCATTACGAGAGCTGGCAAAAATATGGCGAAGCAAGCCTCGGGCCCGTCTTCTTCTTCTGCTCGCATGCAGTCCCACAGGGGCTCGATCCATTCTCCGCATAATATACGAAATATCATCATGAACGAGTGAAAGAAATCGTTAAAGTTCCACCGTGGTACCGGATCTGGGTAAAATTTGTCCAAAGTGTAGTCTTTACTGAATAATTGCATGCCGATCACGGCAAATATATAAATCACGATCACCAAAACTAAGGTGAGATTTCCAAGGGCGCCGATCGTTGAAATAATAATACTGAGAAGAACCTTCATCGTCGTCCAGGATTGTGCCAGTTTTAACACGCGCAGAAGTCTCAGTCCGCGTATCACGGACAGGCCGTCTACCAGCTCGAAGGTAAGATCTATCAGAGACGCTGACACTATTATCAAATCGAAATTGTTCCATCCGTTGGCGAAGAAATCTTTACTCAGCGCCAACAGTTTCAGCAAACATTCGAAGGTGAAGATACTGGTAAACACTTTATTACCGATGTTGAGCGCCTGTCGGATCGACTCGCTCATTCCGTGGTGTTCCATTGCCAGAAAACCAGTGTTCAGGACGATGCACAATGTGATTGTCAACTCGAATAGTGGATCTCTCACTACCTAGATACGAGCCACTGGTCAATCGAGAGTCAAGCGTTTTCATTTTTCTCGTTTGCTATCCTTAGCCTTATTTATCGTATTTTACTAATAACTGGTTCGTTATTCGTTATCATTCAGCTTGACTAACATATCCGCAACGAATATCGAACTCGTTATATTAGATAGAAATACTTGCTTTCATATCCGAAGGCGTTCCTCTCTCGACTCTACTTTTACCTCTTTGGCATACCTACCTTGTACAAGCAATTCTGAAATCGTAGCCAACCCTCGTAATCTATACAGCATTGGATGCACTTTTCGCAATTTCTATCGGGAAGATCATCTGAAACCCAGCGATAAACGAATCGTTATAACTGTTGTATGGAATCTTGGGTAATTATAAGTAATCAACTCCAATTTTTTTTAAATTACGAATATGTTCCGGTTAGGATTATGAGTAACGTGCATTTTGTCCGAGTTGTGAGACGATCGTGGTTCGAAAGTTATGACAAAAGAAAAACGATATTTGTTGCATTATTATAAATAGTAATAAATTACGATTAGACTTTATAGGATTTCCCTAAAAAAATTTAACCTAACGTAATTTTTGAATCACGATCGTCCCACGCCTCGAACAAAGTACATGTTACTAAGGTTCTTCCCCTCTACAACATATCTCAAAGTTAAAGTCATTGGAGTTGAGGCCACCTTTTCTGCATCATTACCGAATCTTGTCTTTGAATATATACAAACGACGAAGAAAATTCGTTGCCCCTACCTAAAATAACAATGTGCGATAGATACTCTGGCGGCAAGGTGTACATCTGTTTCTTCGTTTTCACGCCGTTGCATTTAAAGACTCGAATTTCTCTAGTAGTTCCGCTGGCAAGAGAAACTGGAACGTTCGTAGGCGCACGAAGATAGCCCCCGGAATGAGTTGCCTGTGATTTTTCTCTTTCATTGTCCACTTCTGTCTCGTTATTCGTTTCATTCTTCGTTTCACCCGCATTAGTTTCGACATTGCCATCGGCGTTATTATTAGTAGGTATCCTCTCTTGCCAGTGGGCCCTAGATTCTTTGTTGTTGTCACGCCTGTCGTGTTCTTCTACGGATGTGACATCGTCGCCATCGTGGTCGTCGACAACGCCTGAGTCGTCTAACGACGAGTGTTGATTACTGTTGTTACTTGCTTGTCGAGAATGAAGCATTCCACGATTTGGCGCCAATCTATGAACACCGTTGTTATTCTCTACAGTTCGTGGGCTAATATTTTGTAGAAGTAAGTGAGACGGTCGAACGTTCGAATGTCTTGGACTTGGGCTCGGGCTTGGCGTCACCGACCTAATCGAACAGAAAGTTAGAATAAAGATCATTGAAACGATTTTTCTTATTTGTCGAGCAATTCGACTTTATTATGACGAATGGTATACCTGCTTGGCACAGAGCCACCTTTATCTTGACCAGATGAACCAGAACCGGCAGTGCTTCTCCCACGTCTTCTTCTTCGTGTTTTTTTGCGCGTGTAACTACTTAGGAGAACTCCTTTCCTCGCGTCTAATTTCTTTTGTTTTTCTTTGGCAAGCGTCTTCACATTGATTTTTGTCGGGTCGAAACTAAACGTCGAGTCCTCGCGATGGTCGGTTAAATCCTTTCTTCGTTCCTGTCGAATCAGTTGCAAGATAAGGTCAAAGGCAGACAACTCGAGGTAAACAATTGCAACGATTATATACCTCGTTCGTAATTTCGGCTTCCTCCTCATAGCTCAGCGCAACGACAGCGAGCATCAAATTGATCAAATAAAACGAGCCGAAAAACACGACCACCGTGAAGAACGAGACGCTGATAGGTCCGCACGCCGACAATACCTAAAAACCAATATAGCAATTCTTTTTATACCTCGCAAACTAACTTGTTATGTAAATAGTGATTCCTTGGTGAAACAATTATCCGTGCGGAAAAGAAGTTGACCAACTACCTTATTATAGACGTCTTCCCAATAATCCAGAGTAATCAGTTGAAACGTGGTGAGCATCGACCACAGAAAGTTGTCGAAATTTGTATATCCATGGTTTGGATTTGGGCCAACACAAAGACAGATGTAACTTTCGTTGCAGTGCCTAAAACGTAGGGTTTCTCTCGAGTTAAAATTGGCATATCATTTAAAACAGTCGCGCGTAATAAAGAACCAAGTTTGGCTAACCTGGCGCCGGTTGCGTTACCGCAAATTATTGGTTCTTCGTCTTCATCGAATGCCCAGTTGGACGAGTTCCAAGTCCACCTGCGGTCGGTACAAGGTATCGGTTAATGCCTCTTGAGAGTCAACGAGCCATTGTCTCTCAAGTTAATACATATGTATCCGTATAAATACTTTGCAAGCAACATGTTAGAATCTAAGTAGAACATATTACGGCGAACAATACGTACTCTCTCCAATCGACTTGAGTATTATTGAATTCCACATTTTTTACGCATTTATTCCGAAGTTCACCCATGTAAACTTGTAGAGCAAAAAGTGCAAAAACCATCAGGCAGAAGATCGTGAGCGTCATTACTTCGGCAAGTTGCTTAAAACTATGTAACAATGCATTGATGATGGTTTTTAAGCCTGCAAAAATATTCGATAAACGATTATCCTTATTTTCATCCCATTATTTTCTTACGAAAGCAATTTTTTTTTATAACTTTTTCTGATAGACAATTCTAACAAATTTGTTGATCATTCATTGATTTACGAATTGTGTCAATTCTGTCTGTTTCACGTCAATCAGACCGATAATGATATTGTTTATGTTTTACTGTAACGCCAATATTTCTCAATCTTTTTCGAGTCATGACTCCACTTTGTAATAGCCGAATAACCAGCATATCCCTGCCCTATCGCATTTATATCACGTTACTATCACTTCCTTTCATTTATTCCACTATCTATATGTGTACCATGTATATCATAGCAGACGATATAGCTAAATTGGAACGAACGAATGTCGGAAATTTCTGATGTGATTTTGTGTTGATAAGGTAAATTAATAAAGTAATTTCAACTAAAGAAACACGGCAATCCCCAGAAACCAATTTGCAATTCCGTCGCTTCCAAGGTCTAGGAAGCCACCGGGTTTTACACGATATTTTCTCCTAATCTCGAAGAGAGAAAAGAAAGGGAGATGTCTGTAGAAAGTCGGCTTTCTTAAAGATTTTTACCAGGCATAATGGAAACAGTTTTGAGGGCTCTCAATACTCGGAATGTTCTCAACCCAGCCAAATTTCCTACTTCCATTCCAATAGTCGCATAACCACTGGTGATCACCACGAAATCCAACCAGTTCCACGGATTTCGCAAGTAAGTGTATTTATTGAGCGCAAATCCCTTGGCTATCGATTTGATCACCATTTCGGCCGTGTATATAGCTAAGAATATATATCTGGAAAACAAAAGAGAAGAAGCGACGTATTATATTCCTAGAGGTTTGATTAATCCGAGAAGTTGCGCGCGCCCCGCGTGAAAATGCTTACTCGGCTTCCTCGATAGTTTCCGTCATGGCGAGGAAGGCACAATTTAATATTATCGTAGCCATGACTATATAATCGAAGTACTGATTCGTGCTTAGGTAAATACAATACCGCCTTATAGGATTCCACGGGGAAAATATGAACCAGCTGTTTGTCGCCGTGAATCGGTGAATGTAATTTTTACGAAATCTCTTCGATACCACGCAGAATGTCTGAAACACACGGTACGAGTGATACATGAATCAAATGTTCCGCCATGAATATGCCAGAAGAAATATTCTTTTTAAGAATTAAAAGGAAATAGCGATATCATTGCTATTTTCGATAACTAAACGCATATGACGTACTCCGAGACTGACATTACTAAGATCGAGTGAAACTCTTAACGACTAAAAATCAAACGACTAGTTTCGAGGTGATTAGTTTTACTTTTTACGAGCAACTATTTTTTTTTTGCAACCTTACAATTATATCATAAATTTAAATCATGTTAATCCTATAATTATTCCTTCTCTACCTTCTCTACCTTCTCTACCTGCCGGGGGTGTCCGGCAATATCGGGGAATCACTTTGGCAGTGGATCCTGCGCATGAAAGATGAAAAGGGTTTGTCTAAACATATGCTCTATACGACCTTGTCTCCGAGTTATAGCGAGGTTTTTCTTTGACAAACTGTATCTGCATACCTTCGCGAGATGCAATCAAAATGACCTGCTTAAATGCGAAGATTGGAGACGTTTTATCATCGAATGGAAATTTTCGCAAGCGTAGAATACAAAGTTCAACGTCGTATATCGAGTTCCGTTTGTAAATAGGTATGCGAGATTAGTTCGACCGTCTCCATCTTCTGATAGAATTAGTCCAATTGTAAAAAAACAGTCCAAAGTTATAACTCAACTCGCTATAGCTACTTATAGAACAGTGCGCATGTTCGCATGAACCTTTTCTATTACTTCCATGTGCAGAGTTGATGGTGGTGAAGGGGTTCCCCGATGTTGCGGCACAGCCTGCATATTAATCGAATTGAATATATGACGTTTAACTAATTATATCACAAGTTAACTAACGGTTAACCGATAAAATAATTTAAAAAAGCAGGAGTCTAAAGACGTACCTCGTCGTAGATAAAGTTGTCAATCTCCTCGAGAGGCCTACCGTAAAGCTCAGTTGGGAAAGGTTCGAATTTGTTTGGAAGCACCGCACCATCTTCGACCGACATTCGTCGTTTCGGCTGAAAGCCATAATCTCTGACGAGCTGTACGGTCTTGTTTTCCAACCTGTCGAGACTTTCCTTCGTGAAGAGTTTCACCGTTTGCTTATTGTTCCCGGTGGGAGTTTTAATGGACGACTTACTAGCGGCTTGGCCATTCTCAACTCCGTTCCTTCCATCTAGAATTTCACCGGCGGTCGTTGTTCTGGGAATGCCGAGGGGATCCACTTGGATCTCCGCACTTCCAGAATCACCGGTCCCAGAATCGGCCGAAACACCTGCTGCTGCGGCCAAGGGAGGTCGCAGCCTCGCCACATCTCTAGATCTCGAGATATCGTCGTCCGTAGACCTTTCTAAATTCGATCTGGTTCGCCTCGATCTGCCGATCTCTTCCGCCAAAGCTTCCTCCGGCTCCGACTCGAATCGGCTATCACGCTTTAAACGTCCGTCACGTGCAGCAGTGAATTCAAGCCCGGCGTCCGAAACGGACGACCTCGAACGTCTGTGATGTGTCTCCTCCGCGTACGATGTCAGTGGATAATTTGGAAAAATCGGCGAAGGTGTTTCGCTGGTCTCGTACTCTTGGCCGGTGTACTCCGGCGGACTGAGGCCCGTATACGGTGGCGGTGATGATTTCTCCACTTCCGGAGGCGAGATTGCATCGCATTCGCTGGTCTCACTCGCGGGAGAAATAAGTATCGAGGCAGAAGTTGTAACGAACGTCGAACTGTCATCTGGCCCTCTTCTCCCAGCGAGATCATCGGTTGAAACAGGTATCTTAGAATCATCAACGTCCGACTCCATCCACGTCGTCTGCTCGGAGCGCGGAAACTCAAGGAGAGACACACGAAGGGTACTGCATGCGGATCGAGCAATGCATTCTCCCTGTTGCTCGTCCTCCCTCTCGCGAATCCTTTCGACAGGTGGCGATCCATAATGATCCCTTCGTCTGGTGGCGGATTCATCGAATCTGGATCTAGGTTCGTAACCAGCAGCGTCCGTCTCTCCTCTCCTTAATGGCTGGGGTGTTCTCGAAATCCCGACTCTTGACCGATCCAAAAGCTCGAATTCCTCGGCTATGCCCGTAGGGAGATTTAAACTTCTTTGGCTTCCAATCTCTCGTGGCGATCTTTCGAGAGTATCTCGTGTGAGACCATGAGATCGAGGAGCCTCTCCTGACGAGAATCGAACGAGCTCTTCTCTGAAGAGATTCGTCGCGTAAAGGCCCGCCACTCGGGGTCGATTAGCGAAGCCATTGTCCTCAGAGCCGTTGCTCGGAGGGTTGGCAGAACCTTTGTATCCCTCACGGCCACCTTGCGAAGGTATCATTGGAATCTTTGGTTCCTCGGCTCACCGAAATGTGTACCTTTCATCGTTGCGGTTCCTACGTACAGCTTATCGCGTTTCCCTTCTATTCTTTTTCACCTTCGCGACTCGACAGCTCGTGCACGTTCATCCATAAGAATCTCTTCCCTTGATAATAAACAAAAGCGTAGAAAACGCATAATACTGTTTGACCGCCGACTGGGCCTGCTTCTCGATATCGTCGTAGCACCACCGTATTACGGCAGGCTGGAAGGCAGCAGTTTCTTCCCCGCTAGTTTGATCGCCGGCCGTGTCTGGTATTCGATCACGATGCGTTCGTTTCGCACTTGTGGATATGCTCTTGTGTTTGTGCTTCTTTTGAAATTTCAAAGGATGCAGCTGCTATTGACTGAGCGCGAACTCGTATGTGTGTCGCGGTACAGTATATAGATTCTTCTTTTTTCGTCGATGACGATCGTGCCACTGCGGCGCGTTTCACCACCAAGCGGTAAAAAAGTCAAGAAGCAGAACGAAAGCAAGAAAAACAGATATAATGAAAAGAAAGGGAGGAAGGACGAAGAGTCGGTCAGATGATTGGAAACCGGGAGACGAGGGACAGCAAGGAAAAACAAGGAAGGAGGAGGGAAGTATTAGAGTATACTCGAAAGAGACGTTGCGTGATTTTTCCTTGATATCTTGATGATCGATGTACCCCTAATCCGGCCTGGCCTGCGACGTCGTCACCTGGATATCGTTCACACACGATCCCGTCGTTGATCGCATCGCGAATAGAAAACAATGCCGAATAACAAGATAGAACAACAACAACAAGGAATGACGTAAAAACCAGTCTGTTGATTACTGGTCACTCCAGTAACGTATGACACTCGCGAATCATATTTACCATTTGCTTTATCCAAGGAGATTCAAAGCTTGGGCTCTGAATAGCGTTCCAAATTGGGTTTAAATGAGATGATAACGACGTGTCGACCAATTGGATGAGGAGGAAGAAAGAATCAGGCACATAAATTTGCGAGTAACGAGCCGAGGGGAACGCGATATTATGCGTTAAAATCGAAACGATGGGATGGAATGGGATTAGGATAGAAATTAACGCGTATTTAAATATAACGAGAGAAATGAACGTAAAGAGAAAGGAGGCAGCGAAGAAAACGAAGGATTTAGTAAGAGAAAGAGAACTGGAGGGAAAGAAAGGCGAAGATAGAAATAGAGATGAAGGAAAATAAGAAAGGAAACCGTGGTGTACCCTCGTCATATAGTTCGGTAAATTGTGACTTGAACAAGGGTGCAAAATCACGAACGTCTCCGACGAGAACTGTGACGATACTATGGGACGAAGTCGATTCGTTTCGCGCGCGCGCGTATTGAACGACCGAGGAAAACGGCTTTGAGGTCTCTCTTTCCCTGTATAAGCGAATCTATCTAAACCTAACACATCGAAATACATGCATGCACACGCGCATCGGGGGTTATCGCTACCGCGAAACTAGCGAACCACCAGCCTGCACGAATGCTCTTCGCTATCCCCCACTCTAGCTACAACTGACCCCTGCAGGTGATACTGTGGTCAACAAACATTATTATTCCTTTTTCTCTCAACCAATATTATCTTCTTCTTCTTCTTTTTCTTTTTCTCCACCCGAAAATCAAACACAAACGACTTTAACGATAAAACACGCCGATGATTGTTTAGTGTTTCGCAGAAAAAGCCTCGTTCTTTTGTGCATATGTACCGTGCTGTATATAAAATCCTGAAATTCGCTTTGACGAGAGAGTTAAGAACATCATTACCTCTTTTCCTACTTTATTTCTTTGTCTCGAATCCTTTAAAATACCATATCGTACTTTCCCATTCCAACGTTTTCTTGCTATTCCGAAAATTGTTCTCGCGAATCTTCCATTCCTCTCTGACACATGCGGTATTCATCTACGATTTTCTCTTTGATCGACTTTAAATTTCGAATAAAACGTCCTAGTTCCTCAGGCTATATAGCTATAACTACAAACTATCTTTCAAATACTTATTGATTTGTCCTCTAGCGTTGCTTTTGCTAGATGAAGTATTTGATTGGTATCAATTTTCATTAAGCACAATGTATAATACAATACTTAATTCTTAAAATTCTTATATGTTTGTCGAGAAATGTCTAAAAATCGTTAATTGATACTTCGTATTCGTGAATGAATAATTTTGTCTTTGGTATTTCGTTTATTGATAATTATATTCTTTCTCGTCCTTTGGACATCTATTTATATCTCCCCTATAAAGATCAACCATTAAAAGAAGAACAGGAAATTAACTGAAATAAAAATAACGATTTATTATTAATATTTGTTTATGAGATTTTGCTGTAAATAATATTTAAATAATACTTATTTTTACATTTATATTTTAACATTCATATATATTAAGACTCATATATATTACGTTTATGTAACCTCAATATTCATAAAGTTCATTCGTCTATATATATTGCGTACATGTCGTACTATATTTGCATATATACATATGTATATTGAAAATCGACATGATCATAAATTTAATTTTTTCATGTGTAAGAAAAGATTTCGTATTCCTTAAAGTTTCATAATTTGTCCTTTAAATCAGCAAGAATATGTTGGATTGGACATGGACTAAAATTACTCTAGATGGAATAATCTATTTTCTTTCGATCATCGTTTATAGAAATTCTATTAGTTCTTGGAATATTTTAATCTAAAATATATCAAGCAAAAGCAAGAAAAATTACATTAATCTCAATCATATATGTATATACGTATGCATAATGGATGTTCAAAAAATAAAATTCATATTATTCTTAATATTTAAATCCGATTAGTTTTGTAAATAGCAAGCAATAAAATTTGTTGCGTTACGTGACACTCTACCTAGATATGTAACACGGTTAAACGTGTTATTATTTGGTTCGCTGTTCCCACTATAAAAATTCAAAGTTATAGATTCAAGAAATATAACGTTTTTAAATGTGATATATATATAACGTATTTCATGCTACATTATAAAATTGTATGATCAAATACAATATAACACCTTTACACATTCGATCAACATGAAAACTGAAAATATAAAGAATTGTAAAACATATTAAGCACTGTTAATATTACTTTCCTTCTACTAGTTTCCCAAACTTTAAGTTTTTAAACATATAGTAAATAAATTGAGATTTGCCTTAATGAAATATATAAAAACTCGGATAGTGCAGAGAGTTAAAACTGTTTTACCTATTTATTATTATTATATCCTCACTTGGAATCACTAATAATTAAAACAAATTTCTTGTTAACGATTATATGAAAATATCAAAAACCATACTGTTGGTATAGTGTACCCAATTGCTCGGTTGATACCATGCATTATAAAACACTGTATCTCTCATATATATATTTTTTATATAAATTTTAATTGAACAATACAGAATTAGGATCTTCGTTGTCAAGTTGCTTCACGTGTCTCAATACATCCTTCTTTGTAATAACTCCGAGTAGTCGGCTGCAAAGTTGAACGTAGCCATGAAAAGTTAATATAATCTTGTATCGTACACAAAACAAGTAATACATAAAGTAATAGAAAGTAATTACCCATTATGCGTAACAAGGGTTTGTCTTAATCCCAACTTTCTAAACATATCAACAACAGTCTCCATGGGTGTTTGGTCGGTAATTGTTATTGGAGCCATATCAAGGATCTTTTTCAATTTAAGTGGTGGAGGAGAATGAGTTTGAATGTTGTTTCCATTTGTAAATATAACCAATGATTGTCCAGTAATTTCCTCTGTCATACGTTTGGCATTTGCGATTGCAAGATTCAAATCTCTTCGTAACACGAAGCCAACAAGATATTGAGATTCTTTTGAAACTATCACTGGGAAACCATTATGTTCCGTTTCTTTCAATAAATTTTCAACGTCTTCGACTGTCATTGAATCTTGAGTGAGCACATGAAGGGCTTCATTTCGTCTGAAAATATCGTTAGGCTTGTTAACTATGAAGAGAAAACGTAAAAATCAAATCAAAGATATTTTACAAGAATATAATATTTTAACGATAATGGTGCAATTACTTAGGTTGCATGACATCAGCCGCAAGAGTAGTATGTTGAAATTCATCTTTGCTATCAAGGAATGGATAACCGTTCAAACCAATGTGAGCATCATAAATGCCCTGTTTCCCAAGAGCATCGCCGACCCATTTACTTGCCATAGCGGCTGCCATTAACGGTACAATATATCGTACACCTCCAGTTAACTCAAACATTATTACGACGAGAGAAACAGTCATTCTAGTAACACCGCCGAGAACTGCTGCGGCACCAACCATTGCGTATAGTCCAGGAGTTATACAATCGACACCAGTTGAACATGCTTCACTAAATATCCAAATATGTGGATAATTATACGCTAGTTGCTCCATTCCAATCCCCACAATACGGCCCATTATCGCTCCCAAACAAAGTGATGGAATAAATAATCCGCAAGGTACTTTCATACCGAACGTAAATATTGTCATAACAAGTTTTAGAATTAATGCTAAGACGAGAAGCCATATCGCCTTATAAACTCCGGGGCCAGCTGCTGCAACTTCAATCGCTGATTTTACAGCAGTAAAGTTTCTATTATAATCACTATATAAACAAAAAGAGAAATTTACTATATTTTAAAACTAATGTTAATTTTAAAAAATAAGAGAGGGAATTTCTACCATAAAATGTCTGCATTTGATACTCCACATTGTCTAAATAACAAATAAATGAGTTGACTTGTACTCATTCGTGTATATGGATTTGGATATCCAATAACAGCAGTTGCAACTGTTACAATTAGAACTTCGGTAACTGGATACTGGCCCAATTTTGAAGTTTTACGATAACGACACCAAAACAGATTTGCTTTAATAAACAAAGTAGCAATCACGCCCTATTGAAAGAAAGAGAAAGGGAAAAGGGTAATTTAACAATCTTTAGAAAACTATGGAAGAAAATTTACAGAAAGATAAACTTACACCAATTATTCCAAGCATGACGAAGGGTATTAGCTCAAAAAATATCCAAGGCTTATTATATTCAACATAAAAAAGCACAGAGTGCTCGTTGCCAAATGGATTTATAGATCGTAAAATAAAAGCAGCTATCAAGGCACAGAAAAATGATCTCCATAAAGTTTTTAGTGGAAAGTAATAGCTCACCTGAAAATTTTGTTAAATATATTCAACCATTAGATATATCAAACTATCATTCTCCTGATACATACCTCTTCAAGACTAAAAAGAACACCCCCAATTGGAGCACCAAAAGCAACTGAAACTCCTGCAGCAGCAGCTGCTGATAAAATTTCTCTTTTCTTTGCTTCATTTCTGCCATATTTTGGAAAAAGATAAGAAAATATATTTCCTATGCAACAAGCTATGTGAACCATCGGCCCTTCTTTGCCTAAATTTAAACCTGCTGAGACCGATAGAATCAAACCTACTGATTTAATTATTAATGTCCACTTTCCTAAATATCCACGAATAATAAATCCACTTAGGATGGTCTTTATCTAAAACATGATTTTTCAGTATAATTAAAAGATCATTATAGTTTTTATTTTCGTTTTTTATATATTTACCTCAGGAATTCCTGAACCACAAGCGTATGGTGCAAACATTCTTACTAATGAGGCGGAAAGTGAAGCAAACAAAAGAGCCCAAGCGATGTAAAACATATACGAGATCATGTATGGTCCTGCACCATCTTTTGACTGACTAAATACTTCTGGCCATGTCCACCACTGAAAGAAGATTATGACATACAAACTTAAACATTATTATAAAAGAAAAGATAATAATAAAGCACATACCTGAGAGCAGTTACCACCGTCAAAAGTTGTTTCATTATAACTCCAACAACATTGTTCTTTATTTAACCAAAATGCTTGTGGGCATATGCCAAATTTTAAATCAGTCATCCAAGAAGCCCCTATATCTATAATACCTGCTGCGACTCCTGTAAAGAGACCAACTAGCAAAACACAGAGCCATCCAGACCAAGCATCATGAGCTCCCTTGATTAAGCCCCAAATAGAATCATGTTTCTTTTTCACAATATATCGATGACGCATTCTATCTCGAGCGATATCTCGTTGCCAATCAATCGTGTGAAAGTCATCATATTGTCCGATACCAGGAATGTCATCGGAATCAACTGAAACTGAAATACAATTGAGCAATACAGAATGAAACTGTGTTCTACATTTTTACAAATTGAGTGTAAATTATAATATTAAAAAATTACATAATTTATTACATACTGTGAGAGGAAGCATCGTCGATACGGATACAGTGTTCCGAAAGAACGGTGTTCTGTCCATGATGGGAATTTACATTATTAACTTCCAGCATGTCGTCGTCGCTACTTATAGTACTGTCACGTGCAGTATTTCGATTTCGCGATCGGACATCCTCTACGAAGTATACATCATCTGAATTTTCTATCTGTAATTAATCAAAGTTTTCACTCTTTAAATTTTTGTTACTATTATTATTCCTTTTTTTATTATTCTCTTATCAAATTTCTTCATATATTAATTTTTACCTTTGTATCAACTGACTGGTATGTAGTTAATGTATGCTGATGATTTTGTGGAATTGTATTGTTCGATAATGTTGTACCTTTCAGTGGAAATTTCTCCATGGCATTGCAACCTGTAAAAGAAACTTGAATATATATACATAATTTATTTATGTACATGTATATAATATGTTTGAAAATAAGGAATAAGTTAATAACAACTAAATATTTTCACATAAAATAAATACATAAAAAATACTATCTCTTCAATTCTCGTTAACAAATATATTAATAAAATTGGTATTAACAGTTAAACAATGCACTAACTTAAATGGATTATTTTATAATATAATTGTATAATAACTCCTCTCAACACAGTATCATTGTTTCTGACTACATTACTAAGTACGTTAGTAATATCATCTCATAGGAGATTATCTTACACTCATGTTGTAGGTACATTGTGTAGGATTATATTGATGAATAATACATAAAATGTTTATCTTAAAAATTAAAATAATTTCTGTTGATATATATTACGTAATAATATATGACAATACTTATGACTATACTATATGATTGATTCTTAGTTTTTGGATAATATTAAACATAAACCTTGTATAACGAAAATCTAATTTAATTTTATCACTGTTATATATAAAAATATTTTATCTTATGAGATAGGCTTATGATAGTCTTCGTATTAAGCATAATTTTGATCTGCATGTGCAGCATAATATTTATAAATAAACAGCATTGTCTTCTCCAAAATCGAAAAAAATGTAGCAATATTAAATATTATGTAAATGCAAAATATACTTATCAGAATATTGAAAATATTTTCTCAAAATATTATAAATAATTGAATAAAAATATCTAGAAGAAAATAATAATTTAAAAGTAACAAAAAGATGATATAAATAAAATTGTATACGTATGATACATTAATTAGTATAATATGTATAGATTTACATACTTTGTTAGATTAATCTTTTCTAACTTATTGATAATGATAAAAAAGTTTATATAAATTTTCTTTGTTTATATATACAGAAAATTTATTTAATATTCATTAAAAATTATATTTAATTTGTCTGCAAGGCAAATATAATATAAGGTACATGTATAACGTATTAATTACTCATAAATAATTACTGACAGATCAGATAACAGATATATTTAAAATTTATTTGGATAATTGAATTGAATAAACTATTTGCGGTACTATAAGATAACAGGAAATATTGAAGTGATCAATATACATTAAATTACAAAAAATTTCGAATGAAGACCGTTCATCGGCACGTCATTATGATACTTTTACAATTGACTTTGATGGACCAATTTCTGTCTTCCAAATATGTAAATTAGAAAAAAAGAAGCAAACAGAGAGAGAAATATAAATGAGAAAATTTGATTACTTCAAACAAGTTGAAGGTGAGGTTATCGACATCCATGTAATGTGCAGGAAAAAGGTCTGAAAAAAGGTTGAAACGAACAGATGTTTAAATAAATCATTGAAGATTCATAAATTTTACGTGAAGTTTACTATAAGACAGTTTCTACCATATTCAACCTTTGCAAGGTTAGAATTGACACCATATTCTCGACAGATCAAATTGTCGAGTTGTTCAATCATACTTACCATTTTTTCAGGTAGAATGCTTCTCAGCTTTCCATTCATGAGTATCCTTTCTCCTTTTTATTGTTTTAACATCGAATCATGTCATTTATTTTCTTGCAGATCAAATTTAGCCTTAAAATTGCGAATATTTCTTCTTAATCAAGGAGAAACTACGAGTATCGGACTAAAAGTAAAGACTTGTCAAAGCATTTTCTGTTTCTCTTACTCACTTAGTCTACTTTCTTACTCTTTATTTGATTAAATATGTCATCATGCGCCATCTTACCGAACTATATTGAACAAATGATTTTACTTACCACGTTTCAAAATTTGTTTAGAGTTTAAAAGATAAACTTCAAATAAAGTAGTTTTGATGATGAAAGAATTTACGTCTACTAAAAACACTAAAAAAATTAAAATTTTTTAAATTTATCGTCAATTTAAAGAAAATAATTAAACGATTAAATACAATAATTTATACCTTACGATAATCTATGATTTAATACGGTTAATTTTGAAATTGAATTTCGTAAACTTGCAATTCTCTTAGATTACTTTTATAACAATCCTTATAAATTTATAATTAAAATTTAAAACAAAAATTTTATTATTGCAGATACAAATTTTTAAAACTGAAGAAGATAATCAACTCGAGATATTAGTGTACCATTCGATCTCTTTATTAGCCAGCTGTAATGTTAGAGTATAATATTTACTGAACATGGTTTATACTCGGTAACTTACAATTATTATAGCGAAGTAAACTGAATCATGCAAATCTAAAATTCTTGAGTTAACAAAAATGGGTTTTCAAGCACAAGATTAAATGGAGAGAAAAGCTTTATTTCTCTTATTGTCTTCTTTTGTTAATACATTAATAAAAAGTTGAAGGATAAAATATATATGTTTCACCAATTTCTCAATTTCACATTGATGGCAGCCTCAAACTCCAGTTTCCTTAACCCTGAATTCTTCTTTTGCTGTAGCATTTGTAGAGCCCTGATATTTAATCGGGTAGGCCAATTGATTTCCTTTATTCCAAGTATAAAGTTCCTAGAAATAAAGAAGACATCACAATAAGCTTTAAAATCCTTATTTAATTTGTTTTATTTCTTAAACTTCAAAATATTTACTTTTGTTTTATGGTTGTAGCTGACTGCCGTAGTTTTGTGATAAGGATTCGTGAATGATAAATGAACAGGTATTGTAACATTTTTATAAAGATCAAAGGCCAACCTATAAGTAACATATCGATACGTAATTATAAAATAAAATATATTATAAAATATACTTTTCTTTTTTAAGCTTATAACACTTCTTTATTCTTTCCCTTTTTTTTCTAAATTTTACCTTATTTTCATCGTTTCTTCCGTAACGCTATGAACAGCGTAAAGCACTCCTCCAGCAATGAACATTTCTCCAAATTTATGATTATCTATACTAATATTCCATGCATGTTGAATATTCATATTAGTCGCATCCATCTTTATTACTATTGTATTATTCGATGGTAAACCGTATATTATCCATAATCCTGTTGTTAAAATAATGTACGTCTTATTCACTATTTTTATTTAAGGAGAAATACTTCTTTCAAGCGAATTACGATATAATTACCATTCTCATCAACATTGAAGTCAACATAATTAAAATTATGATTCGGTGTATATAAATAATTCCTCGTGTTCACTAATAAACCTGGAAGATGTAATTCACACCGCGAAAACTCCTTACCACATACTTGATCAGAAATAGAATGAAGATTAAATCGAAAAATTGATGATCGGTTTATGGGGTTATAAAAGAAAGATTTGTTATACACTACATGCCCATTTCCCTAAAAATAAATTTAACATGAGATAATAATACATAATTTTAAAAATAGTATGGTATACCTGAAATGGATATGGCAGTTTAATGGGATAAGAACTCCCATGTTTAAAATGATCCTTTGACTCATATTCAAATATGAAAGAAGTTTCATTCTTTCGGGTAACCCAGAGTTTCTCTGGATAACCATCAGATTTAGTGTCATGCATCCAGCTTCCGTAATGATCATCCATAGTACCCTTTAAAACTGGTTTTCCTACTGCTTCTATTACACCATCTACAGAATTAAATAAAATTAATACCTCGTTAATTTATTTAATTATGTACAACCTATACTTATACATTTATTTTGAGAAGAAATAATAAATGAACTTCACCTGCCAATCTCAATGGAAGTCCAGTAAAGTTGACATTTTTGAGTGGCTGAATATTTAAATATTCAGCAACATCTGTAAAAGTACATCTTAAAACAGGGCAAGCAGCGCAAGTTTCATGTGGTGCACAAAGTTCATCTAAATCAACATGCTGTGGCGCAGGCTTTCCATATGTAACGTGTTGTTGTTTTCCTAGCTTTGACTTTTCCATGCTCTTCGCATCATCTACAAAATATTTCAATGTCAATTATTCATGTAATTATCTAAAAAATATTAAAGTTAAAAATATACGTTACCATCGACTGTAAATGATCCTTTAGTGGTGTCAATATCATTTTTCACAACACAATGATATGTACCATAATCTGCTGATGTTATCTTTGCAATCTTCAGACGCATTTTAAGCTAAAATATTACATTAAGATAGAAGTATATGGAAATATACACATTTCACACATTACACAGAAGTATATGAACACATTGGATAGGATGCTATTATCTTTTACCTTATACATATCTCTTCTGTCATAAACTTCAAGTCTATATTTCTCAGACATTTTGAGTCTACGATCTTCACGTTCCCAATAAACAATTGGTTCTGGAAATGCTTCAACTTCACATTCTAAAACTACAGTACTTTGACTGCGTGCGCGAATCATTTGATTACGAATTCGAATGAAAGGTGGAACTGCAAAAAAAAATACTTTCTTAATAAAAGAAATAAATAAAATATATATGTATATATAGACGTGTATATCAAAATATTTACATTTAACTTGAAGTTTGATTCTTTTCAATGCTCGAGGTGGAATTCCATTATCAGCTACACAAATATATTCTCCCATATGTTCTCTGTTAACTATACTGATATTAAATGTATGTCCAATTACAGAAGTCACTGTTCAATAAAATTGTATACTTATATAATTATATACTTTTGTGAAAGTTCATAATCACGTTACTGACACGATTATAATTTTATATTACCATGCCAAGATCCTATAGGAATGACACCACCATCGCTTCTAAACCATTGAACAGTAGGTTCAGGTTTGCCACTTGCTGCACATTTTAATCGTAAATTAGTTCCTTCATAAACGGAAATTAAGCCCGTCGAATTTACTGTTGAAGGTAACATTCGATCATCTGAAAGATTTTACAAAAACTACATCGTTTGAGCTCGCAAATTTTCAAAGTATAGTTATTTAAAGATAAAGAAGGTACTTGCCTAGAATAGAAGGAGGAATCAATAAGTCGTTTATATTATAATCATTCATGTTCACCTTCCAGGCTGTTATCCCTGGTCTGCCATCTTGTCCTGGTGAGCCTGGTCTACCAGGAGGACCCATTTCTCCTAAAGTTGTTCACATCATCAACGTATCTCTTTTTCATCCACGTGCAATTAGAATGAGCGAATTTGAAATAATGTTAAGTTACCACGTGGTCCAATTGGTCCTTGAGGTCCCATTTGACCTGGCCTTCCTAAAGATATTGTATCTTTAGAAATTAAATTAATGAATACAAAAGGTTTCTAAATCAAAAGGTGCATACCATCTGTTCCATTACGTCCAGGCCGACCAGGAGACCCATTTAGTCCTGGTTTACCATTCATACCAGATAATCCATCTGTACCACTACGTCCAGGAATTCCATCAAGTCCAGGTTCTCCCGGTATTCCATCCCTTCCATCAAAACCAGCTGGTCCTATATCACCTTTTGGTCCACGAGGACCAGGAGGGCCAGTCAAACCAGGTGGTCCTTTCGGACCAGTCATTCCTCGTAATCCGGGAAGACCTGGTTCCCCGGGAGCTCCTGGACTTCCTGGTGCTCCTGGTAATCCCGGAGGACAATATTTCATTGACGATCGACAAAAATTTTCAATCGCATCGAGCTAAAATGTGCAATATCTATGAATAAAATTTAACACATTTCTATTAGCTTTGATTATTAAGAAAAGTTAAATATTTAACCTGCACACGAGTATCTGCATTTAACCATACCCAATCATGTCCCATAGGAGTAATTGGAGAAGATGCCAAACCTGTTTTTGCTATGGGAGATGAAGTTACTTTCTTAGATTCTTTTAATGTATCCTTCTCTTGCCAAATCTAAAATGTAAAAAATATAAATATAAGGTACAATTTTTATATGAGGCAACTAGAACCAAAAAGATGCAAGTGACTTTTTTCCGATATTAAGGTAACCAAGTTTGAAATTCAAATGTGTTAAAAAGGATTGCACTGTAAAGTCTCTATGAAAGTTAAGTTATATTTAATGCTTGACATAGCAAGGAGTATATACACATATTTTTAATGAATTTTATGTTTTAGTTTATGAGTTATTGAATATACAGAAACTAATGTATTTACACTTGCATGTTATTTCAATATTATTTGCTTAGAAGTCAATTTTTCTAGCCTTTAAATGATACTTTTATATAATGATGGATTACTTAAATTATATATATATATATATATATATATATTGTATTTAATGATCTAATTAGCCATTTCTGCTTCTAATTAAAAAATTTGAAAAATATCACTTGTGCCCCTTTGATTCCAAGTGCCTTATGCTACATATTGATAATACATACTCTGGATGTATCTGAAACTTTATTATCTTCTGTCACAGGTAAAGCACTACTTCGTTTCCTCCTTACCAATTTTTCAGTTTCTAAAAAGTCTTGGTTTCGCATAATAAGAACATTTGTTTCCACATGGGCCACATAAGTATAAAGATAGATAGATGTTAAAAATTGTACCAAGAATTGAATTAGAATAAGAAACAAAAGGCTCCATGGTTGTAGTATCCATCGAGTAGATTTCATAGAAGCTTTCTTTTCCATGATTACATGTATGTCAAATCCTTAAAAATTATTTATTTATCGCTTTTGTAACCAAAAAGGTATTACATTTAACTTACCAAAGAAAACTTTATAAAAATCACACGCTCCTAAAGAGACTTGTATCCCTAATATATCAAACAAATTAGAAAGAAGGGGAGAGCAAACAGATTTGAATTGGCTGAATTGTTACTATCAAGTAATTTAATAGAGTATCCAATTTCTCTTAGATACAACTTTTATTCATTCAAGAGCTTCAAGCTAATAAAATGACATTTCAAAGAGTCTAATTGATTTATATATATACATTGATATATATATATATATAAATAACATTTTGGCAAAATGCTAAACATAGACAATTTTTTAAGTACTTCATAAATATGTAACGAAAAATGTATTTTATATCAATAATTGTAATTAGTCATTGTAACAAAAATGATTATGTAAAAAAAATAGAACTCATCTTTAAACGACTTCAGCGTAAACTAACGCACCTGAATACTTACCACCACAGCCGGCAAGCAATGATATTTCGGCGATAACGCATGCGCGATTATCTTTTATTAAGGGTACAAGTAGAAAAATAAGTTTCAGTTTTATATTATGTATGGCGGTAAATTTAAAGTGATTTAATCCTAAATTGATATGAGCAATAAACGTGTATTATTTTATTAAAAATGTGGTATATTTTTGAGGAATTTTATGATATTAGTATCCATATAGAAAAAAATAATTTTAATTTACTTCCTCCGTATCCATACTTGTATGTATAGTGCATAAATACAAAATTGTACACAAACTCCCATCCTTGTATGTATGCATGTATGTACAAGAACATAATACAATAAACATCATCACTTCAATCGTGCTTATGTTTTATCCTCAGTAGTATGATACGCCAATGACTTTCCTTTTAAGATTCGTATCGTCTTCGTATCGGCGAGACAATATCAATACAATGACGAAATCTGTTTATTTTCAGCTTTTTCTCAATAAGGATTTCATTTCACTATATTAGTTTTTTTATTAAAACGAAACTAAAAATACTGAAAAGCTTAATTACGTTAATTTGGCCCGTGGATCTTTCTTCTTCACCCGCTGTTTCTCTTTGCGTCCGCCAGACAAACAACTGCCGACATAGTACGTACTAACTTAGAGAATAATGTCTATGGTTTACCAATCGCTTAGCAAAACCAACTCCTGAGCTCTTGGAGAGTCTTTACTGTAGTATCAATGTTACTGCTTTAATTCTTTACATAATTTTTTCTGTCATTAAGCAACGTTATTTCTATATCGTTATCACTACTCCCCGCCTTTATTTCCACATTGTACGTATTTGCCTGCAAAGACAAAGCGGTTATCACAATCTATACTAACTCGAGATGTAAATAAGTTATAATGAAAATAAATATACCAATTGTAACGAAGCTAAGAAGTATCTAGCTACTTCACGAGCGGGCTTGTCTTGAACGACACTATCGAAATTAATTTTTTTCTGTTCTGACGTTTGCAACACTTTTATTATACGAGATGAATAATCACGAATTCGAAATGCAGGTCTCATTTCAGCCTCCGCTAATTTTGATTGCAACGAGGCATGCCACTTTGCTACAGTCTGATCTAACTCTGTAATAACATTCGACTGTTCAAAAATCTTTTTCATTTTGTCCTCAATTAATATTTGATAATTCGGCAGAGAATAAGACAAATTAATTTCTGAAGTTAAAGATTCACGCCAATTGTTAGACGAGTTAGGAGATTCTGCAAGCATATCCACTGTATTTTGACAAATTGTTGATCGTAATGGAATGTCAGTAGGTGAAGAACTTCTACTCGTTATATCCTCAATACTGTTTTCAATTGAATCATTTCGATAACTTCTACTTGTTATATCCTCAATACTATTCTCAGTTGAATCATTTTGATTTTGGGATACATGAAAATCTATAGCAACGTTTGTCACAGCTTCATATTGAGAATCATCATTTTCTTTTTCTATACCATTTAAACATTCGTCAAAATTCTTCATGAAGTCTTCTATTTCCTCTATCAAAAAAATTATATTTTGCAGTTACTACAACAACAACAACAACAACAACAACAACAATAACAACAGTAATAATATAAAACACGATTTGCTTCGAATTAACTTACCTTTCTGCAAATGTTTAAACTTCTGTTTTGTACATAAAGTAGTGTCTTTCTTTGCAAATAATTCAGTTTCACGTAAAATGAGTTTTGCTAAACATTCTGGTTTATACAGTTTTGATGTAAATTTACGTTTTTTCTAATAAACAAACAAGAGAAAATAAATAAATAAATGCGTAGACATACAAATATCTAAAAGATTATTAAAAGCTCTAACTGGTACAAGGTACAAAACATGAAAACTTATTATTTCTACATACAGAACCAAATTTTGTTTCCAAAAGTGAAATGTAGTCTGGAAGTTTCAGGATAGATGAATTGCTAGAAAAAACATGCTTTATTCCTTGAATAAGAGGCATTGGTTCCCAGTCATATTCATTTATATCATCTACAGAACATATTGATACTTTTGTTGTTTGATTCCTAATAAAAATATTAATGTTTTCATTGATTTAATATCATCAATTGTAAAATTAATAGAATAATTTTCGAAGAGATACCCTCTTTTCCGCATGCTAGGTAATCCATTTTTCCATCGTACATTATCTGATTCATTCAGTTGAAAAATTTGACTCTCTTTGGAGAAATGATTTATTTGCTTATCATATTTTATTTGATCACCTGCACTGAGTTGTACTATATTTTCATCGTTATTCTGATCATTCCTTTTTATTTGATTCACTTGCACTGAATCTCTAATTTGGCATTCTTCTTCAGTTTGATTCATGTTTTTGAAATGCTGAATTGAACAATTTTGAATACTAACATTTTGCACCGCACTTTGTTGGATATGTTCTTTCTCTGATTCATCCTTTTTAGCTTGTTTTAAAATGCTATTATTAACAAATAAACTTTCATGATTATTGTTTATTGTGTTTTGTTCCTCCATACTTTGTAATTCATTTACTGATGAATCGTTTTCCCTTAATGAAGAATTTTGTTCATCTTCAAATTCATCATAAACAAGTGTAATAGACTCATTATCATTTGGTGAAGTAATTGAATGATATCCTGAGGTTCCTGTACCTGGAGTTTTTGGTTCTGAATATAACGACAATGAATTTCTTCCCTCTTCAATATAAGATCTATATATATGAGCAAAATCATATGGTGTTAATTCATTCACCAACATTCCACTTGTATTTATGGCTTGATTGCACCTTAAAATTAAAAAGTTAAAGCTATCACATAAAAATTAAAATAGAACAAAGATATTGCTGTTTACCGAAAATCATATTTCTTTCCAATGATTTCTCCTAGAATATCATATACTTGAATAGGAATGCATAATTGCAGGGCATCATTTTCTAATTGTGTAAACCGACGACTTAACAATTTAACTTTCTTCTGTGTTTGAAATTGATTTTTTTTATCAATATGTTTCCCGATATCTTTTTCTAAGTCAATCATTACAAAATTTCCCAAATTAACATGGCTCTTCTTAAAAAATCTTTTTTCTTTATTCATAGACTTCTTTATTCCTTTTTCCCTAACAAAAAAAGATGAAGAAATTATTAGCTACAATACATACATCTTTCCTTGAATGTAAGATAAATAATTACTCATAGCCGAAAAATGTTTGTCTCAATATTTCTGCTTCGTTGACTAGATGTTCAATTCTTCTAACGTATATGTTAGTTGAATTTTGTAGAATAAGCGCTGCTTCCCCGAAATTGATATTACACGGTTCTTCTAATAAAGCATAATATTCTTCTAAAATCTAGAATAACATAATATTTTTATATTTATATTGAATTATAATAACTTTAATAGTATAATATACCTGAGATAATGGAAATTTCCAGTCAGCAAGATCTTTTGCTGGTTTCAAAAGTTGTTTACTAATGTCTTGTAAAGTAATCATTTCAAATACTATTTAACTTTTTTGAAGGATATGGATGAACTAGATTCAACAAGTCAAGCATTTATATATAATTAAATAAAATCATTAAATTTCATTATTTAAAAAAAGATTTAATATTTTATACGTGTTCTCTTGATATAAAAACTGAATTTACTCTGTTGTGTAAATGTCTGGATATTGATCATAAATTACAAGAATAGTAGATTACGAATCCCAATCTAATTTACTATCTGAATTGTTTAAAATTCGATTCTCTATATATTTTTATAAACATGAATATTTGTAGAGTAAAAGCAGATGAAATGAAAAATTATGATCTAATATGTATTTACAATAACACTTTATACATATATATATATATATGTACGTATATATAAGCATTTAATTACTGTAAAATAAAACAAAATTGAAACTGTTCTATTTAATACTTTACTTACATACCATATTGTATCTAAACATAATATTTTATGATTTCACTATAATATGTAAACTGTTATTCCTAATACCTAAGAGATGCATAAAAAATGGACAAATTCTTTATTTGAAATAAATGTAAAATATGTACATATATGATATTTACACGATACATGTTGTACAAGTTCAGGTTGTAGTTTATTTACATTTAATGTATTACATTTACATTTAATTTATTTAATGAAAATACAATATATAATAAAATGTTTTTATGCAATTTAAATAGTTTTAAATTGATTTGTAGATCGAATATAATTCGAATTAAATATTAATTTCCAATGAAATAATATATAAATTTAAATTTATGTGTTAGTAATGCCATCTCTGAATTGTATGAAGTACTCAAATAGTCATATCGATAAATGATACCGTTAATTTGTTACAATAGCCCGTAGTACTCATATATTTCTTAGTAAATACAATGTTTGCTGTAATTTATTAATTTTAGTGATTACCTTCTTTTCTTTACTTTTTTCTTGTAAAATATGGTTAAGGACTACACCTGAAAGGAAACTCATGTTTTTGGAAATGTCATTGGCATGATTGTTTATCCACCATTTTGTTTTGCTGTCGTCCTCAGAGTTTTTCCTGGTACCGTGGCCTATTTTACAATGAACTAGATTGACTCAAATTTCGAAAAATCGTAGAATCAGAGAACGCTCTGTGTTTTCGAAGAGATTTGTTTTTAACGGATTTGAGTCAGTTTTTTAATAAATGTTCTCATTATGAGAATTCGTGAAATTTCACCTCGAGTTCTGACCCAACTTTCCTGACTTCTTTAATCAAATGGCGATTACTAGATAAAACGAACAGTTTTCGCGTCATTTACCACGTAAGTTTAATATTTTAACGATTCTACTTGGGTATAATAGCGCAAATTGTTTAAAACTAGTCGAAAAAAATCGTTTTAGTTCTTGTTTATTAATATTTCATATCATTCAATATTATTAACGTTTTGTGTTATTGCAATTTGTGTGATATTTTTGTTAACTATGAGGGTTAAATATATATGATTAATACAGTTTTCTTACTGCAGGATGTCAGGTCAGAGTGGAGGGCATCGCTTAAGGTTGTCCAAACTCAACGATCAGCTGACGTGCAAATTATGCGGTGGATATTTCATTGATGCCACTACTATCATAGAGTGTTTGCATTCGTGTATGTGTATTCTTCTGTCGCTTTTTTAATCCTTTTGTCTGTGGTGAATAAATACAGTTTCATCATTGCAAAAGGGTTAAGCGACGATTCCAACATATTGATGTAAGCGGCGATTAACGTCGCACTACAGTTTGCAGGAGCTGTATTGTCAAGTATCTGGAGAACAATAAGTATTGTCCAATATGTGAGGTGCAGGTGCACAAAAGTAAACCACTACTCAACATTCGCCCAGACCACACTTTGCAGGACATTGTGTATAAACTGGTACCAGGATGCTATCAAAGTAAGTTTTATTATTAACAAAAGAATAATGTAATGAAGATACATTTAAATATTTATATTATAGATGAGATGCGATGTAGAAGAGACTTTTATCTAAACCATCCTGAAGCATGTACTCAAGCAACATCTCCAGAGGCAAGAGGGGAACCAATTGAATCGCATATATATTCTCCAGATGAATCACTTAGTTTATCATTAGAATACTTTAGTCCATCCAAGGACATCAAAGGTATAGCTGTAAAACCTTTATTGAGGCGGTATCTTCGTTGTCCTGCTGCAGTGACCATTTTTCATTTACAAAAGCTTATACGAGCTAAGTATGGCTTAACTGATGCACATAGGGTGGATGTAATGTATAAAGAGGAACCACTGTGTAGTAGTTATACATTGATGGATGTGATGTATATTTATCATTGGAGACGAGTAAGTATCAACGGTCTATTGAAAATATTTAGAAATTCTAATTCTATTGAAATTTTTTCTATAAACACTTTATCATATTTATTTCAGAAAGTGCCATTGCATTTAAGTTACAGAATATTTGAATCTTCTCCAAAGCGAATAAAACTTTCTGAAGATAATGTCAATTATAAAACAACTTTACTTCATGCTGGAATTGATTCCATTGAATCAAAAGAAGAAAAATCATTAAAGAGGGAATGGAAAGAAGTACAGTTGAAGATTTCTGAAACTGGTATTATGAGTATTACAGATATAACGGACCAACAATTTAAGAAAAATACAAAAGTTGAAGAATCTATTACTAGCATTGAAACAATAAATACATCAATAGTTGAAGAAAATGATAGTAAAAATAACATACCTGAAGTCAGTGAAGGAAACAAACCGTCTTCAGACAAACAAGACGTTAGCGAGTCTGATAGTTCTTCCAAATTAAACGAATTTGGTGAACAAAAATGCTCCAATCAAACAGAAACTGTGAAAACGAAAGGAATAGAAAATACGATAAACCTTAAATATGAGGAGGAATCGAAAAATCGATCGGATAATAACAATGTTGAAGATAAAACAATTTTACAGAAAAGTATTCAATCACAAGGGATGGCACAATATGTGAGTGAACATGAAATTAGAAATAATAACATTGAAAATAAAGATCAAAAGGAGTCATCAAGAAATAACAATAATATTATCGCGGATAAATTGGAAAACTCTAAGCAAAATTCAAGAAATGAGGTAAAATTTATAAATACAGGATCGAAAATCAATGCTCTAAGTGTGAAATTACAATTCCAACCGAAAACTGGACAAATTAGCAGTAACAATGCTTCTTCGAAAAAGGTTACGAAAGATAGGAAAATCACACCACAGTCATCTAAAAAGGTAGACATAAAGATTACTGAAAACTTAAAATCTACAGAGCTGAAAAATTCTTTTGATCCTTCAAAAACACAAGTAATGACAAATAATGGCGGGGTTACACTAACCAAATCAATAGTTCCATGTTCAACAAAAGCCATATCACAGAAAGCAGAATTACTGGATGCCACAGAACCTGTTTTATCAACGTACCCAAGTACTTCAGTTAATTCTGAAACAAGAGAAACGGAAATAAATGTAAGAAATGTGCAATCAACTGATCAGAAGGAAGAATATTCTTCTCAAGGAGAAAGTATTATAGAAAAAAAACCATATGTATCTGAGCAGATTTCAACAGAATCTTGTCAAAGAACCAATGGACAAGCAAATACACTTTCCCAAAAGTCGTACACTCAAATCGAATCGTTATCAAATGATAATCTCGCATCATCAAATCTTTCTACATCACTACCTATGTCTGTTGGTAATGGAATCAATCCAATTTCTACGTCAACAATAAGTCAATCTACATCTACATTTCCCTATATGGTCCAGGATTTGGTAAATAATACTATGTCGAAAAATTCTCTCAAAAGTTTGAGTACATCAATGACGCAAAAATTATCCTCTACTGCAGTCTCTGAAAATGAAGTACCTACATCTTCAGTACCAGAAAGTTCTACAGCATTTACTATACCTTCCTTGAACGTTTCTTCTTCTTTGAAAAGTAGTTATCTAAGTCCAAGTACTTCAAAAGAGTCCGTTTTGAAAGCGAATTTGGAAATAACTAATACATATTCAGTGCCTCCTTGTCCCGATGCTATTCCAATCTCTTTGATGAAACCAACAATTCGTAAAAATGAATTAATTACGAAGGGTTCTAATTTAAATGAAATTTGTGCAAAAATTGGAGCCTCTGGTTCAAAAATTAACGATATTTGTGCTAAAATTGGGGAAAATTCTAAAGAAAAGAACAAAACGGAAGTAAGAAGTAAATCCGATATCCCAGATTTATTAAAAATCGGGAGAAAGAATGGTTCGCCATCAATCGCTATTGATTCTAGTAGTAAACAGCAGCAACATACAAATATTCCAAATGTGCCCGTTTATGCACCTAATAGTAGTGCAATCACAACAGAGAGCAAACATATTTATTCAAATGTTAAAGACAGTCTTAGGGCTACTTCGTTAATAACTACTTCTCCAATGGCTACGTCACACTCTTTACAGAAGGTTCTTTCTGTCTCTAAAAAGCAAAGTCAAGCAGTAGGTTACAAGACTCTTCGTGATCCTCCGAGATGCTGGAATCCTACACTTTCTAAAAACAATTATGTAGCAGTTAAAAATCAAAGTAAAGAGACACAAAACCAATTACATCAAACCACGCTTTTCGAAAGAAGTAAGACAATTCAGTCTAAACCGGCTAAAATTTTTAAAATGAGAAACATGCCAAGATATTTGGGTAATCCGGCATCTGGAGTGAAGCCAATGTACGGTATTGGTAATGAATGTAAAGAAAAAGAACAGTCGACAATGGCATCAACAACAACTACAAACACATCTAGCAGTTCTAAAAATGGGAACTTGAGTATGATGAAGATAGATCCTAAAACTTTATCTCCAATTGTATCAACAGTTAATTCACCTATCGTTTCACCACCTCCATATTCTCCTAGTGCAAGGAATTACCCAAATCCTCCATTCTCAAGAGATATCTGTAGAAGTACTGGTTCGCCAATATCTCCAAAAAATTCTCCAGTAAATATGCTTTCAACGAGTCCTTTTATACCTTCTCCAACACCAAATATGAATCCTGGGCTAATCTATCCTCACTTTCCACGACCATTTCCAGATGCTACTAGATTTCCAAATCCTTTGATACGTTCACCAATAGGAATTCCATCTCCCAGTGCCTTCCATAGTAATTTACCCCCTTCAATTAATAAATTGTATCAACGATCTAGTTATATTCCACAAACTACTGGCTTTTCTCCAGTTTCACAACCCCCAACAGTTCAGAGAATACCACCAAGCACCTATTCTTCACCTAAGTCACCTAAAACTACCTCTCTAACAGCAATTTCTCCTGCATCTTACAACTTGGTCAAACCCGAAACACAAGCGATTGCAACATCTCTTGAGACTAATAACCTGCTTCTTCCAGAAAATACATCACAGGAAGATGTTAGTGCATTTAATTTGTCTAAGACTGGAAATTTTTGCAACACGGAGGTTGTTAATATACCGACAGAGACAGTTCGAAATTCTAAATCAACTTCGCTTTCTCCCAGTTCAAGTGTTGGACAGAATAAAAATACATCGATCGTTAATTCGAAAACTAAGTTAGAAACGCCTCCATTGGATGCAGGCGATCAAGATCAAAATAAGGAACGGTTGGAAAAGGAAGCTATAAAATGTAAAGAACAAAATTTATATCTATCAAAAGGACAAAATTTGGAAAAGAGTCAATCTGATGAGGATAGTGACAGTGTAAATACGAAAAAAGAAAAATCTCCTCCACAAATTAATGGAGATCTCACTAATGAAAAGAAGGACGAAGCAATAACAGAAAAAATTACAGAACAGAATGAGCAAAATGAAGCAGAGATAGTACAAGTTTCAGAAAAAGTTGTTGAAAAAGAAAAAGTAGAAGAACCCAAAAACGAGAAATGTGAAAAAACCGAGGAGCAGCAGAATAATTCTGAGATTCAAGTCAACAAAACAAAGACATAAATTTTGCATTAAGCAATTCATGCATGTTGTATGTTCGTTGACGTATAAAAATATTCGGATATTGCTACATTTTATTTTATACAAAATATTTTGTCGAATCGTAATTCAACATATTTCAGATTCCTGACAAATTTTTTCACGCTGCTAATACAAAACGAATACGTGTTGTTATTTTAATTATTACGATTTTTAAACTGCAAAGCATTAAACATATTGAAACAATAATATGTTTAATGTATCACTAATATTTAAATCTTTATCTTACATAAAAGTTGTAATAATTAGAAATACATAACACATGTCTCTCCCTCTCTTTCTCTCTATCTCTTTTCTGGTTTAAACAAAAAAGAAAAAATGAAAGAAATGACTAAATATATTCAAGGTCACGTTCGACATAAGGGCTGTATAAAGATTATATAGAAAACGATACTGCGTATAATTAATCATATTTATATGAGGAGTTTTTATAAAATAATTTCACGCAGTCCGTTAGTTTACATTATTTATCATATTTCTGAACAAATTTTATTATTTGTTTCTTAATATATCTTAGTCAACTAAATATCTAACCAAAGCCTCGAGAATTAATCTAATGTTCCAAGTAGATTTAGCTACGATACACTTTTTCGATTGGCTCTTTTTTCGCATATACCCTCTTTTTAAAAAGGAAACAACTATAGTAAATTGCCCGAGGCCTTATCACAGTAATCTTATATATGAAATAATGTTAGGAAATCGAGAGCAAGAGAAAATCGTTGTTAAATGGTTTAAGAAGATGAGAAAAAGTATTACGCTATATAAGTGATTTCTCTCTTTCCAGCTTAATTAGTTAATATTATCGATGTGTCGCATCGCACCGAATTATTAAAATAGCACGCATGGATAAGAAGTCCACTATTAATTTTGATAAGTGCCGGAAAGAAAGAAAGAGTTAATGTATAGATAAATTTTTAATATTGGATGATTTTCTTTTTCCTTTTAGATACATTTACTTGTAAATAGTGTATAATGATTCAAAGAAGTCTATATCACGTATTAGATATAAAAAAAATTATCGATTATTAATATAATTTGACACGCATATTTTTAGGTATTAAGGATGTAACGATAGTATTTTTTGTCTAATACGAGGAAGCAATTTTTAGAGAGATGCCTGATTGTAGAGCAAAAACAACGTATTTTTAATAAGTTATTAGTTGTGTGCGCGCGCGACTCTTTTGTATACAAGGTGTACCTGAATGAGTGAGCGAGTGAAAAATGTGTGTGTATAATTTTGTGTAAAAAAATTTCAATATCGAAATTTTAAATTTCAATATCGAAGTTTTCGAAATTTTGTTTTATTTATAACAAAACGTTGATCGTCGTTTGTTTTGAAATTTATGTACATGTTTTACGTATGTTTGTGTGCCCGCGCGCATACTCTGAAGCGCGCGCGTTATCAATACAGTAATAATACTACGTAAAGTAGATGATGTTCTTTTGATTATAAAAATATAGTTGATTATACTTTACACGGTCTGTTGTTTGTATAAGATTTTACCATTACACTTATACGTACAAATATTGAGTTTATTATTAAACGATTACTATAATAATTGTTGTGTAAATGTTAATATACATAAATGTTATAAGTTGCTGATAATTATAATTTATAGAAACTCACATATTGTAATAGAAATAGCTAAAACAAAAATAATTCCAAGGAAATTTGAAAATATACATGGATCATACTATATGCAGCAAATCAATAATTTAAAGATACAGCTAAACATTAGTAAGCTTCTCTGAGTATCTGATGGCATCTTTGAGCTTAAATACCAGTTCTTGCAACTGTTGTATTGTACATGAAAATGTTACATGATCTATTGTTTCATGTTTTTTAGTACTAAGTCGCACATGATAAAGAGGAACACCTAGTGAATTGCATGTGTCCAACTGAAAATGACTTTCATGAATAAGAGCAAATAAAGCATCTGTGAATGAAACGATCGGTGTTCTATTCACCGATCAATTACCTTGACACAGTAATCTAAATGCCAGTCTATATCAATAATGTGAGGTGGATTATTGCCTATCAATTCCAATTGAGACTGTATTGCCTTTTTATTATTAATGTATACTTCACATAATTTCGTAATTCTTTTTTCACCAATATATACAAGATTTAAAAAACTTCTTAAGCTTTCTTCATCTAAATCATGTCGGGTAGCCTCTATAAGTAAACATACCACATCAGCAAAAACTTTTTTTGTTAAAATTGGTTTCGCATCAGATGTTTTGATAGTGCCTGAAATTTTATTAGTTTCAATAATTATGTTAATTAATCTTATTTATATTTGGCAATTACACCAAAACAAATACTCACATTTTATTTCTGAAGGATTTTCATATATATATGAAGTAGCCATCCCTAAAATTTGTAGAAAGTTATCGTCCGTAACAATATTTGTGTTTAGAATATTAGCAAGACCATCAATGGTGTCTTTTGATAATTCCATCATTATATCCTGAAATACTAAATTCACTTAATGATACACTAAAATCAATTGAATAGTATAACTTTCAAATAATTTAATTGCTTTTATAATATATGTCCATTGGGATGACTTCATTTTTAGAACTATGGAAAATATATAAATATTCAACTAAATTTTAAAATATCGAATAAAAATTTCATAAACATGATATGTGAGGTTATCTTTCATAATTGCCAACTATGTATGTTATCGATTTTCAATATCTGACCTATTATAATAATAAGCGGTAATATATTGAATAACTTTAATTTATTTAATTTACTTTGTAAAATATGAATATATCACAGCTAATTTTTATTAGAACCAAGAAGAGTATAGATTCTACATGTATTTATGTGTGTAGTCACAACTATAACATATTTTAATTTTTGTTATGCTTGAAGTTTTAATAAATATTTGTTATATATATATATATATATATATATATATATATATATAGCATATATATTTATTGTATAAAAAGAAAAAATATACATTGAAAATAAATTATTATTTATTTTAACCAAAAACTTTTTTCATATGATAATAGTAGCCACACACAAGATATTGAATCTACTGTCAAGTCTGGTAACTCATACTAGAGATGAAAAAATAGGAAGATCACCAATAAACATAGACGAAATTCAGACAACAGTACGCAATACGAATTATCTGTTTTAGTGCCAGATCTCTTACTATTACTCAGAGAAAACGAGCCGAGATATACATAGTTCGTCGGTTCGAATAATCGATTCGATCCAAGTATTCGAAAGATCCGAGCAGCGTGAAAGAATCGAATAACTTGAACGGTCCGAACAGGTCGTATACCTTTTGTACAAATTAATTAGACCATCGCATTCGCTTAACGCATGGTATAAACTACGTGTAATGTACGAAAGATGTACGACCTATTCAGATCGTTCGAGTCACTTAACTATTTCAAACCGATCGAGACAATTCGAGCTACTCGATTCTTTCGAGTATTCGGATCGGATCGATTATTCGTACTTACGAACTGAGTATTCGACGGTTGAGATGGTCATCGGGTTTCTGGGGCACCCCGAGGTCGGTAAGGTAGGTACATATAATACATTATCAGAAGATTACTTTTTCTCTAATAGTGGATCCGAATATATTTTGCTGATAATAAACATAATTTATTTGACTGTGATCACGGTAAGTGGTATGAAAATTCCAAGTAACGTTTGTTACAAGAAAATTCTGTCGAATGACGAATTTTGAGCAATATTGTGTATTTGTTTTAATAATTATGTTGATTCAAGCAATACTTTACAAAATTAAGGAGACACTTTATCTAAGTAAATATAAAAATTGAAATTTCTGCAACGATCGATTTACGAAATCAGGAGCGGAAGAATAAGCGTACGCCTGCGCCACGTCCTGTACGTACTCTGTTATTTCAAGTACTCGTGCGAAGCGTACAGTATTAGAAATTAAATATGTAGTTCAATTTTTACCAGATTTTTCATACAACATCTTAAAAGTGATTGCATAAAACGTTGCACGAAAGATTTTAGCAAAAATGCGCAACAATGTAAGGACTACAATAAACGATAAAGTTAATCGAGAGAAAGTGTAATTTGTTATATTATTGCATCTCTATTTGCTCGTTTCGATATTTGTCATTCCATTCTTCCACGTTTCTCATTTATTTCTTTATATGCATATTTTTAATTTCAAATTGTGATAATAAAACGTCAAAAATATTAACATAAAGATATTATTATAAATTGATTCTCTTGTAGGAAGGATCAGTGTTGTACTTGTTACTAGTATTAATCTTATGCGCAGAAGTATGTATGACAAACGCGAGACATTTGATTAAAAAGAGAAATTATAGCGATCAAAGCGTGAGAGGTTATTTGGCAGAGGTAAGGAAACTGTAAACAAACATTTATTATTAAACTGCGGATTTTTATGCATTTATGGGAAATTTAAGAGTGAAAAAATCCAGAGGTGGCACGTAATTAATGCAAACGAAATATATGAAATATCAAATAAGTGGAACACTCCTAGGTGATAATGTTCGTATATCCGTAACCGGACATTTCCGCGTATACTTCTTGTATGCTTGAGGTTACTTCGTTTTCATTCTGCAGATTTCATACATCACATATCTAGGCATTTTCAGTGCAGAAGCGATAGTAATCCTCAAAACCTTTGAATCATTTCTAACAATCAGCAAATCAAAAATTGTACCACCTTCGCTCTAATCATTCTCCTAGTCTTTCAATTGTGTTTACAAAATGAATTTCCAACGTGAATTTCCATAGATATTCGCAGTCTATACATTATTCATGAGTTATGAATGAATGTCTGTTTCTAGCGGACTTGTTGGTGGAATGAGGTCTGCAAAGAAGAATTTCACAGCAAATTCCGCTGCCGTTGTCCAAGATGGTCCTATTGTCGTGCTCCTGGCAGATATTACGACGCTCATTGCAGTATAACACGTACAGGCTACATTTGGACTCAACCAGAAACTTCGTTGACGCTCGAAGTTAATAAATGAGTCCTTTTTGTAAATTCTTTTTTGATCGCACTTATCCAAAGATCAATCAAAAACTAGTACAGTAGGATCCCAACTACGCGAGGGATAAGGCTGTTTGGATGAGAGAATTTACGGATAATAGAACAGTTACTCTCCTGATGTTCATCTTTACGTATGTATTAAAAAAAAAAAAAAAAAAAAAAAAAGGGAAAGGGGAAAAAAAAAAAAATAAAAAAAAAAAAAAAAAACAAAAAAATAAAAAAAAATTTAA